>NC_083616.1:650000-800000 GCF_963584025.1 Labrus mixtus | reverse complement strand
AACTCACAAGGTGCTCTTACTGTTACATCTTCACATGAGCAGCTCAATCACTTCAGTATCTTATTTTTATTTTGATGAACTTGATGAAATGTTTTTGTTTATACGGAGAGAAAGATACTTTACACGCGCACTTTAAATGATGTCCATGTCCTGAATTTATTGATTAACCTTTTGGACTTGGATATATGGATTGAACCCCATCAGGACAGGACCTGATTGATTTTACTCCATATCGCAGCGTTTGACCTTGAGGGCTGACTCAGTGTCCCGCTGTTTGGAGGACGCTGTGCAGGAAAGGTTGGATCATTGAGCCGTTTTCTTTAAGGGTTGGGTTTGAACATTCACGTTTATTTATTGCCTTTACATCTACTGTACGTCATTAATGTTGATTTACACAAAGTAGGCCCTTTCAAACCCTCACACTGACAAGTTTGGGAGAATTTAAAGAGGACATATCATCCCCCTTCTCCACCTTTTCAAACAGTCCCCTGTGGTCTAAATGAAACATCTGTGCTGTGCTTTGGTCAAAATATAACATGAATCAAACACCAGAGGAGGTTTGTGACCCTGTATAAACCAGCTCTCTCAGAACGCTCCGTTTTGGTGTGTGTGTCTCTTTAAATGCAATGAGCCCCCCTGAGTTTTCCCAGTAGACATCACTCTACTCTGGGCGGCTGTGGCTCAGTTGGTAGAGCTGCCGCCTCTCAACCGGAAGGTCGAGGGTTCAATCCCCATCTGGGCAACATGTCCGATGTGTCCTTGGGCAAGACACTTAACCCTGAATTGCTCCCGCTGCTTCGGTGGCGGTGTATGAATGGCATTAGTTACTTCTGATGGATGATACTACATAGCGACCACTACCATCAGTGTGTGAAAGGGTGTGAATGGGTGGGTGTGACATGCGGTGTAAAAGCGTTTTGAGTAGTCAGAAGACTAGAAGAGCGCTATATAAGCTCAAGTCCATTTACCATCACTCCTCTGTGGAGAGGTCCATGGGTGGAGATACCAGGGGAGGAGAGGGGATTTTTTTTCACCAGAATCCCACTGTGACATCACAAGGAGAGCACATTAGAAACAGAGCATTTTTCTCTGTGTTGTAAGACTTATGCAGACCACAAACAAAGGACTGGATGGGTTTATTTCACATGTTGTCAGTAGACACTCAGGTTACCCAGATATATGTTCAGAAACACTGTAGAAGTGGATTTTTCATAATATGTCCCCTTTGAGAAGCAGATGTGCGACAACGAGAAGCACTCTGAAGACGGATTATCTGCTCATAATTCTGCCTGTGTTTCAAGTCATAACGAGATGTCGTCAGCAGCCTCAGAGAGGTTCTGAACATTAAGTTTATGGCCTTCTCATTATTTAACATGTTAGGGTCTCCCCACAGCCAGATAAAACTTTGACGGCAGTCTAACAGCTAGCTTGTTGGCTCTCCACTCCTACTCACCACTTGTGCAGATGCAGATGCAGATGGATAAGAGTAGTGTCTTTGGACTCTCACTGTAACAACAGAGAGACGACTCCACCTCTCTGCTCTGATGTGAATGTTCACTGAAGTCCTACAGAGGAGGATCTGCTGCAGCCGCTGCCGTGGTGTTGTTGTTGTTGTTGCAGATATGCATGATGAGGCCAGACCCCTGTGTGGACAGACCAGGGACTGCAGTGGTGCAGTGGTCTAAGCGAGGCCGTTTCCTGCCTCTACATCTGCATACAGTAAAAAACAAACATTCCTGTAAATAAAGATGGCTGTCCAGCAGCTGTCTTCCCAGCGACAGTCGTATTGACCGTAGTAGTCAGATGCTCTGCTGATTAAAAATTGATCCATTTTGAAAAATCTAATCAACTGAATAGGATTCTTTCATACGTTGGGCTGGGGTGGGGTTGGGTGCTCTTGCTGGGGGTGGAGGGGGTTGAGCTGCTGCTGACACAGAGAGGCAGACCTGTTATTAACCCTTGCACCTCCACGCAGCCCCCTGCACCCTGCTCCCCCAGTTCATTTCCCCCCCTGCGCCCCGGGACTAGACATGGCCCAGACGGTCTGAATTATTCAGCAGGCTGAGAGAGGCTCCGGCCACTTGGCCTATTAATGCCTGCCAGTAGAGGCTAGTGGCTCTAATGGCCGGTCCGGAGGAGCCCCAGCTCCCAGTGGAGGAGAGGAAGGCTGCTAACGCTAGGCTGCAGGGGATGTGAGAGCGAATTCATCAGGGGGCTGAGGTCGCAGCAGGTTAATGATGCCGCACGTCTAGACGGACGCTGGACTCACACCCTGCCCAAAAGGCAGAGGGGGGGAGGGTGCTGAGAGGCAATAATATGTTTTATCTCTGAAGGTGAACCAGCTCTGCAAGATTAAGTCTCATGGCTTTTCTATAAAAGAGCAGCATTGTTGACTTAGACCATGATCCACATGTGACTTGAGATCCCCCCCTTTAAAAATAACAAGTATCAACAACAAGACCTTATGTTATGTTGTTAAAGTCCAACTTTTTATTATTATTATAGGCTAAATGAACAGGAAGTGCAGTAAGTCACATTTATCAGAAATGGATCAAATGTTCAGACATCCCTGAACAACATTCATAATGGAAAGATTTAAAAAAGATTGTCTACACAACCCAACTCTGATTACTCACAACTTCTCATCATGGTTGCACAAACAATCCCAACATCTGGAGAGGGCCCTCCACTCTGGCACAGAGTCACTCAGTAATCAGGGCATCATCTCCCCCAGAGAGAGAAAAGGGGGATGAAGCGCAGGATGCGACTCTCGTTTGGGGAGCGGCTTGGGTTGCCATGCAGTGCATCACCTAGGTGATCGCGTGCATCAGAGGACGTTACCATAACAGTGACGAGCTTCTAGCACAGATGATCCAGACAACAACAACATGCAGAGAACATGATCTGCATGGCCTCTACCTGAAGACTCTCACATGAAAAGTAATCATAGTGGCAGCAGAACAGTCGGCCATCTTTCACTGTGAGGACAAATACATGACGGCGTCCAGGCACAGGGACCAGAGGAAGGTGTTCTTATTATCATCCTCTGGATGTAGAGCACTTGAAGGTTGACTTCTTTGAGTGAGTGGTGCTCGATGAGTCTGATGAAGCAGAATGACTTCAGCCTTCAGCGGGTATAAACCGGACCGCACCGACACAATGCTCGCTCTCCCCGTCTTCACCATCTAACGGCGAGCACATTTACTGTTGAGGTCAACGTCATGTGCCATGATTGAACCAAACCCAAGGGCATCCCGCAGAGGCTAAAGAGGGGACACACCCCCCGCGCCCATTTACACAAATGCAATTTCCCAGCTCCCCTCACTCAAGGTGACCAAGCACATCATTCAGAGATACATTCAGGGAAATGATCCTGATGGCCTCATCGCTGCAGAGACGCTCCCACGTTCAAAACTAGTCAGAGACGAGAGCTCTGTCGATGAATCCATCCAGACGTCGGCGCATTAGCAGCACATGCATGGAAATTAATCTTACAGAAACACTGTGTCACACTTTAAATATTGGTAGTGCATTAATAGTCAATGGGATGATTTTCATAAAGCGCCCAGCTGAGAGTTCTTTGAAAGATAAACACTCCTGTGAGGTCTGCGCAGACTTTTCTGCAGGAAACCCAGAAGACAGCTGCCAGTTTGCATTCATGTCCCCATGTTTGTCGAACAAGTCGACGCCCCACCTCGACCAACTTTGGTGTTCCTGAGGCGTACTCTTCTCCTCCTGCTGCATACAGCAGAAGCCTGGAGCAATGTTTAGCTAAACCTGCCGGCCTACGTAGGCAGGGAGAGTCCCCAGAGGGCTGAACAATCAGACAATTTCAAGATCATGAAGCATTAAACCAATCCCGGCAGGGTACACTAATTAAACAGCCGAGCCCAGCACAGCCAACCAATCCCCACAGAGCAATTAAATCCATCCCCTCTAAAACACTGTGGAACCTGTCTGGGGAAAACTGCCGAGGAGTGTGAGAGAGAGAGAGAGAGGAGCGAACGCGTTAGAGATGAAGAGGGGAGGGGAGGAAAAATATCATAAAACTCATCTAGAAAAAAAAAAAGAAAAAGAAAACGGAAAAAACTATAGGGGGAATGCAGCAGGAGGCTAACAAGGGGAATGGAAGAAGCAGCGTCTCAATTCAGTTCTTTGTTCTTTTTCTCCCTTTTTTGCATTAAGATTCAAAATGTCTGTCTGTTTTCTCAGCTGGGGAGGTGGGGGGGGTGCTATGTGCATGTTTAAATGCAAAGATAGTGACCCTGTTGCGATGAAAAGTTGCATATTTAATTAAGATTACAAGGTCTGGAGAGCACTCGTGAGACTGAGTGGAGAGACAGAACAGCCTCAGGGCCGATATTACACACCGGCAGAGCTGCTAACACAGTCGCAAAGCCTAATCAATACCCCGCTGCCCTCCACTACCACAGCACATGAACAGGTGACAATGGAGGCATGACATCACTGGGCTTTTCAGGGAACAACAAAATCCAAACAGAGACAGGGTTTGGGATGATACTGTAGCAATCACACAGCTGATACACAGAACTGTTGACATTGGATTGCAAATGAAGAGGGCGGGATCTTTACCCTTTTTTATGCTCTTTAGCTCCCTGGAGAGGCCTTGAAAACAAGGGTATTTAAGGTGGCGCTGAAAAGGAGCCGAGACCGCCAAAAGGTGGGGTTGAGATTTGAGCGACTACAAACCCAAAGGTGCGGACAGAGAGATAGACTTGCTCTTTTTTTTTCTCTCCCCGCCGAGGCGCTGTATAAATCACAGAGGCCCCAGCTTCACGTCTCCACTTCCTGTTCCTCTCCATTAAAAATGATAAACTGTACCTCTTGAAGCCACTCGCTCGCTTTAGGGTCCCAGTCTGCACCTTCCCGTTGAAGAAAGCGAGGAGTGCGCAGCTCAGATTTATTCCATCCCCTCCCATTGTTGGGGATGAATAAGAGAGTAATTAACTGTGTGGGGGGAGCAGCTGCACAACGACGAGACACCGCGAACACAACAAGCTGCATCCATCTGCTTTGGCCAGAACACACCTTTAGTATTATTTTGACAAATAAGAGCACGTCTGCTTAGTAATAACAAACGCTGGTTTAATACTCAAAAGACCACCAAGAGGCCGTCTTCTCCCTCTTAAATGAGAACAAATGGGGCCTCACAAATGGCCGGCCTGTAAAACACTCGTACTCCTCTAGTCTGGTAAACACGCTGTGAGCAGTGGCACATAATAAGAGCGCCCGGGATCCCCCAAAGACGACCTGGAGAAGGTTAGTGAAGCATTGATCTCAGGAGTGTGCCGAGGCCCAGGAGCACCCTTCACATACACACACACTCTACATGACAACCAACATCAGAACACGAGGCGGCGTTCACAAGCCTGGCAGTTTCACATCCAGGGAAAAAAAAAAAAAAAAGGTGTGCTTTCTTTTTTTAAGTCATGAAGGACAAAATGGGCCGTGGAGAATGAAATACAGTGAAACACTGCCAGATACAACTGAGAGAGAGAGGGAGAGAGAGAGAGAGAGGGAGAGAGAGAGACAGGCAGAGATGGAGAGACAGGGCGAGAGAGAGAGAGAGAGGGAGAGAGAGAGGGAGAGAGAGAGAGAGGGAGAGAGAGAGAGGCAGAGATGGAGAGACAGGGCGAGAGAGAGAGAGGGGGGAGAGAGAGAGAGGGAGAGAGGGGGGAGAGAGAGAGAGACAGGCAGAGAGAGAGAGAGAGAGAGAGAGAGGGGGGAGAGAGAGAGAGAGACAGGCAGAGAGAGAGAGAGGGAACTAGGATTCATTGAAACCAGTAAAAAGAAGAAGAAGAGAGAGGTTCTCAATATGTCTGTGTTGCCGTCAGACGGTCAAAACAAATAAAGCCGAGGCCGCGGTGGAGAGAGGCTGAAAGTTGCTGAGCCTGAGACTGTCTGTCAGCAGGGAGAGAGGACACAGCTTTATACCCGTGCAGACGAGCCATTACCTCTCCCCTCCTGATGCTTCTCGCCTGCATCACTGCGAGGCGAGAAGAGGCCGCCCTGCCACCGTGGAGCTGTCCTCCAGCAGACTAATGTGTCCCTGAAGTTTTGTTAAAGCTGCTTATTTACTCCTGCAAAGCTATTCGGCTCCAGCCCAGGGGCCGCTATGAAGAATCTGGCTGTTCTTACTATGAAGCACTAACTACCAAGGGGGGCGCTCCCGCTGAAACATCGAGGGGGGGAGGGGGGGTATTGCTTTTTTGGCAAAATACTTCTTAAAGAAAGAGACACAGCACGGCTCCAAGAAGAGGAATATTCAGGCAGGACAGAACATGAGGATAATGTTATAATTCTTATCAGTCATGAGCAACAACAGATCAATACTGTAAATATAGTGAGTCCACATTACGTCATTTATCTGAGCCGCGCTCGGTCAAAAGGCCGAGTAATGGTACACCCTCCCATCTGGAGGTATCCACTCATACAGAGGTCTCTGAAATGTCTCTGTGATGTGCTTTGAGGGGCTCACAGAATTAAAACAGTGAACAATAAATTCATTTTTGGGGATTTAAATCTAGTCCCTAGGAAAACAGTTCAGAGGAGCTTCAGGTTCTAGACCTGACCCCCCCCCCCCCCACCAGGAGTCATCCACATGTTACAAACTCCCCAGTAAGCAGGTAGTAATGTGAGTATGAGGAGGGGACAAACCTCAGCCCAGAGAGCAGTGTGCTCACAGTCTTTTTCTCACTGCACTCAAACTAAATTAGAAGTCCTGTGTGCTTCATTTTGCATCGTTGGTTTTGGAAAATAAAGGAAGAAAGCACTCCCTGACGCCGCCTCGAGAAGATGGTGGAGGGGACAGGGTCGCCCTCCTATAACATCCTCTCCCGCCCGAAGTCACAGCTCACCAACGTCTCTCACTTTCTGTCTGTTTTTACGAGCCGATCATTCACAGAAAGTTAGAGGACGATTAATGCAGAAAGGTGATGTGTATCATGACGGCATCGGGAAGACACAAACTGCGACGCCATGATGTGAAGAAGAGGAAAGACGAGGGTGTGAAGATCTCAGACAACACGTGTGTAAGAAGCTAAGCTGAGCGCGTGACAGGATCGCACTAATAGAAAGTGAAAAAAAAGATGTAGTGTGCGTGAAGCAATCCTTTAATATTAGAGCTTTCAGGATATTTCAAGTCGCAGATGGAGACAGTAACATGCTCACACGGTGACTTATCACACAGCAGCACATCGCCCACTGAACACAGGAGCACGGGCAAAGCAAAATGATTGGATAGGTATGGAAATCTAGTTGAAGGAAGGTCAAAGTGATTAAGCTGACGTTAATGACAGGCCTAGTCTTCCTGTGAGAATGCTCACCGTAGCTGTCTCTAAACCCATTTGTCATTCTGAAGCATCTGCTTTGAAGTCTCTACCACTAATGCTACACGGAGAGGTTAAACAGCTTAATGCTCAAGTCTCTTTCTCTCTCTCTCTCTCTCTCATGTTTGCCTGCGTTTTATGTACCAGGGTTACAGCTGCACCATTTCACATCTCAATCTGCCCCACATAGTCTTCTTTCTTATCTGCTTTGTTGTCCCTGTCAGAAAGACATGCCCCACCCATCCACTCTCACAAGTAGTAGTGAAGGCATGTTCAGAAGTGTTTATATGACTCAAAGCAGTGATGATGATGATGTGGCTTTAACATTTAAACACAGCTCTTGATCTGCTAAAGAGCTGACAAAAGAAGACAAGTGTTGAGAAATGAGATAATGAGCTCACACAGCAGCCGACGAGGAGGTCAGCTGGAAAAATACTTTTTATATCAATCACAGCATATGAATTAAAAAACCATACAGTCACGCAGACGCCTGACTGACTGACTCGCCGCTACAATGACATTACGCTGATGCAATTGACATTAACAATATCAGCAAACAAATATGTGAAAGCATGAATGAAAGGGAGACAGAGAGCCATTTTCACAGCCAATTTGAGATTGCAGGGTTGTTGTGTGTGTGTGTGTGTGTGTGTGTGTGTGTGTGTGAGCTACTGGCAAACAGCACACAGAGCAGGCTGGCAGCGGAGGCAGCCAGGCTCACAGGCTGCAAAGCAATTTCACTGTTTGGCAATACTGTTGTCTCTGTGTGCGGATTAGAGCTGACACCAGAGCAACTGAGTCATGCTAAATGTAGTACAATCACAAGCTTTTGTTCCTGATCTAAAAACCCCACACTGCCTCTTAGATTCATGGAAGAGAGAGTGGAAACAAGGCGGACACAAAAAAAAAAACAGTAACAAATAAGCAGAGAATTATTTCTCCGTATGAGCGCAGCGTTGCAACATCGCTTAAAACAACAGAGGGATAGAAGTAACTAGTAGCAGAGGCACGGCGCCCGACTTTTCTAAAGTCAAATTAAAAATAAAGGCCTTTTGGTCGGCTTTGATGATACCCTGAAAAAATACTGTTTTTTCTGAAGGCAATTAGGACAATTAAAGGTTTTAATGTGTTTGATAAATGATGAAAAGAAAAGTTCATCTGATATAACTGAACAAATCCTCCTCCACCTGCTCTGACCATCTCTCTCTCCCTCTCTCTCTCTCCCCCTCTCTCTTCCTCCCTCTCTCTCTCCATCTCTCCCTCTCTCTGTCTCACTCTCTCTCCTCTCTCCCCCTCTCTCTCTCTCCAGGTACTGTATTGGCCCAGAGTTGTTTTTTGGGGGGCCTGGCAGGACCTGGCAGGACAGACCCTGACCCGTCCTTTTCATGCTCGCCCACGGAAATGCCATCTGGCTGGTGTGAATGATTACCACAGCAACGGCCGGGTGACCTGCAGCCAGCAGGAACCAAGGTCACTCCACCTCAGCGCTTCGCACTTTCCCTGCCCTCTTTTCATCTGCCTGCAGGTGAATTATTCATCCTGTACAACTCGCAGGCACAAAATCTGCTGCACAAACACGAGAAGAAACAAATAAAACCTGCACACTCAGTTTACTGATATCTTGTAATGAGAGAATAAATAATCCAGCGTTACATTTCTGTTCTGTGAGGCCTGACGTGCTGAAAGTGCTGTGATGGTTTGACACCGAACGAGCTCTATAAATCACAACTAAATAAGTGAATTCTCTGATTTCTGATGCATGTTGTCCCGTCACATTAAAGTTACAGGTATGTTTGCAAACAGGAGAGTTACTGATGTTAATCACAGCTGCTGACAAACAGAGAAAATGATCAAATCTGTGCAGACCAGGAGACATTCTCAATGTTTCAAATGCAAACTTCTCAACACGTGCATGCTCCTAATGCGCTTCTAATTCTAACCTTCTGTGACTTACAAAGATAAACGCACAAGGCGTGCTCTTCACACCTGCTGATTCAAGACCGGTGCTTTTTCTCTTCTGGACTTTGACGTTGTAAATTCATGTTTTTAGCAGTTTTATCAAATAATCAGTTTGCACGATTGGTCGATAGTGTTTTACTTTTTGTGTTAACAATATCAGGACTATGAAAATCTACAGTCCAGGAGGGCTGCAGATGTTCCTATATCTCCTTTATTTTATTCACTTTGTCACATTTCTTTCATTAAGCCGCCTCTACAGACAGACAGAAATCCACCGGCCACACTCCTGGTGTCACAGGGAGCTTCATGACAATGAGGTCATCTGAGGGGACACGATGGTTTAGGATTATTGTTCTACATGAAGTGCCCGCAGACTAGAGGCCACCTTGTTTTTATTCTAAACCACTACATCACTGCTCATGACACTGGGTAATGTCTCGGGCATCCTTAAGGGGCAGTTCAGATTTAGCTCCTCCACTCCTCACTCACATTTAATGACAAAAAAAATCCTTGAATGTAAAGCCTACATGTTAATGATCACCGTGAGGCTGATGTGATCCTGAGAGGATGCGGACAGAGGACGCGACATGAAGCCGACACAACAATAGCTCCCCCTCGCCCCTCATGGATCCCGTGCTGCCCGGATGAAAGAGAGGAGGTCCAGCGGCCGGGAGCAGGAACAACACCCGACGAGCACCATCTGATTCCTCCACCTGCCATGCTCCTGTCATCTCTCATGTTACAGAACATCAGTCACACGGCACAGACGCTGTTGCCCTTGCGCCGGCCGAGGCTGATTTACAAACATTAGCGGGGAATACAATTACACAGCCCCCCCAGCCGAGCAGCCCTATGCGGCTTCAGGAGAGAGGAGAGAGGAGAGGAGGAGAGGAGGGAATGAGGGGGGAGTGGACACTGAAATCAGCGGTTAGCTTCCTCAACCTTGTGTTTTGTAACGTTTTCTTCCAGGAATAGCAGCGTACAGCCTGCCAGCACTGAGGTTTAAAAATGCAACTTTGAGTGCAGTGGGTGAAGCAAGAGGCGGACATGCAATGCATACTGGGACTGTGTGGTGACATGTTAAACAAACTGCTCACCTGACACATCCTGCAGGCTCTTAATCACACACATCTGTTGTCTTTGAACCCTCAAAGCTCGTCTGCTCTTTATGATAAGTAGCCTCTAACTGGATGTAGCCTATGTTGCACTTCCTGTGTGTCGGCTACACCGTCTCTGAATGTGCACAAAACCCCCGAACACATAGCCCGATTATTTCGCATTAAATGTCTTTATGTCCACACAATAAACTTTCCCGTCCACAAAAATCAAACTTCCCCAACATGCAAAATTCTTCATCACACACAAAAAAAAATGTGTAAAAAAAAATTGCAAGAATTGTACTAAAGCCTACTGAAAGATGCAGCAGCAGCAGCAGCAGCAACGCGTCGGTCGTCGACAACAAACCGCATAAAACATGAAGCTGGGTGAAAAAGTTACAGCCTTCGTCCACGAACAGAGATTGAGGGGCGCATTAAAAGTTTCCGGACGTGTTATCACGGCGGTACTTGTCGCGGACAATCAGCAGGAAAAGAGTCGGAAAAAAGAGCTCGACTGGCTGTAAAGAGCAGTGCTGTCCGCGGTGCTGATCCCAGCCCGGCGTGGCTAACACAGAGGCTGCTCCACCGCTGATCAATGATTGAACTGAACAAAGGCAGAACACGGATCAATTTCTAATAACTATCAATGCAAACGCCGCCAGCTTCCGCCTCACACTCGTTTAAAAAGCAGAAAAGAGGACGCAGAGTCAGGAGACGAGCCGCTGCGGAAACAAGTGCAGAAAGGTGAGAATAGCACTAACCTGAAGCCGCCGTAGATCAAATTTCTTCCAATATTGAAACATCGATCCTACATCGGCGGCCATCTTGGGGGATATTGAGGAGATTTTTTTCAGCGGCTGCAATAAATATGTGGGCTGGATTCCCCCCTCGTTAAACAACGTTTACGATCACAGGTCCCACTTTAAAAAAAAAACACACACACACACACACACACACACACTTACACACCACATAACGCAGAGACTTTGCACGAGACTGATTCAAAAAGTGTAGAGGATTTTTTTTTTTTTTGGAGAACTGCCCACTGACTGTTTCAAAGTGAAGAGCAAAGTGTCTCCCTGTCTGCGTCCTCCACATTTACTGGACAATTGCACTTGATTATTTTTTTTTTGGTGAAGTTATCGATAGTGACGTAAAAAGCTCCCGGTTGATCGATACCGTCTGCAAAAAAAAAAAAAAAAAAAAAAAAAAAAAGAGGAAGGAGGTTGATGTGTGGATTAGAGCAGGTCAGGGCATTTAGCCAAGCCTCCCTTTCTTCTTCTTCTTACTGTTTATTCACAGAGAGCATGATGGGACACATTAAAGTAAGAGACACATATTTAGAAAATCACGTTAAAATGGATATTAAAAAGCAGCCATAATATTTAAAATGTAAACATGACGATTTTAAAATAATGATCACGTCACAGGTATGTCATGTTTATTCTTCTTCTGGTGTCTTATAAGTGTTACAGTAATTTAAATTAAAACAAACAGGCTTTAAACTCTATTTGTAGTTTTACTCCACTAACGCAGCCCCGAGTTCAGGGTTATATTTACATGTCACATTTCATTTTAATAGATTGAAATCTTCTTTAAAGGCTCACAGACTGTGTGTTAATCATTTAAGTTGAATTGTGCATTCGTATGAATAGAATATAAAATGCATGAAATGATTTGCACACACCAGAGAAAAAAAATCAGATTTTAGATTTAAATAATCATTATGTACGATAAAAACATATTTAAACAAGTGAATGAGAGTTCAACCCTCATACCTTGTATTTCATACTCCACTTAATAAAGCACGAGACTGGTGTTCATTTAAAATCACTGATTCTGTGTGCTGAGTGCTCACCTGCGCCCCCTGCTGACGTCACACAGGTAGTGCGCAGAGAGGAGCATTGAGTCCTTTTTTCCCCTTCACGTTATCTTTAACACTCACTGAGGTTGTTTACAGAAGCAGTGGTTAAATGCCCGGCACACATCCTGGTGATAGTGAGCAGGTCTCACCCTTTAAAGATCTTAATATTCTCAGGGATCGTACTTTGAGCTCCTGCGGACACACACACACACACATCCTGACACCTGAGGGGGGGGAGAGAAGGAAAATTATTAAAAGTTTAGCGTATTGCATTTTATTTGTGGCTGCAGGGTGTGCAGCTGAAACGCAGGATTTCAGTATAATAAGGAGGATAGTGATGTGTCAGAAGATCAGATTTAACATTAAATAAGGAATACAGTTTTTAATTTTACTCATTAAGATGCTGCCGTCGACAACTATAAGAAATGTCTGCTCCCTGTTTAGTGAAGTGACATCAGTTATTGAAACGTGAATTATCCAAATTAAAGTGTTAGCCTAATATTAATGAACGAGGAGAGGATGTGATCAGTGATTAATAAACTAACTGTTTCCTGAAATGATAAAACTCTCTGATACTCTGACAATGACTTTACTGTCATGGTTTAACCCCAAGTTGCTCCCACTGCAAAATGAATGGACGAACACTGGACACAAACTCGCCTTGGACCCCCTACCTACAGAACGCACATATTATACTCGCACTGCGTGTGTCCTCGCCTAGCAGAGTTGCACAACAGCACATGGCAACTCACAATCCCACAGCACGTATTTTAAAACACTTAATTATTATTTAAGAATACTATATTAACCCTTTCTGCATGGTGAAACTAAATGATGGAACATTGAAAGTGAGGGGGCGTGGCTTTTAAGGGAGCACAGAGGGGAGGGGGTGGGGGGGTGCAGACGCAGCACTGAGGGAATGCTACTTTCAAAATAATGCTAGTTTTTTTAAATGACCAACCCTGCCTTTAAAGTGTGTCAGTTCTGAAGCAATTGTCCGCCTCACCTGTTTGCAAGTGGCGCCTCTAAACCCGGGAACAAGCTGCGGTCCTGTTGGACAGTTCAGTACGTGAGATGATTAGTCCAGGGGCTCATATTTTGTCTGCCAGGCTTGTGAATGAACATTTTTTTAAAGATTTATTTTCAAGCTTTTTGAGAGAGACAGAGACAGAGAGAGAGAGAGAGAGAGAGAGACAGAGAGAGAGAGAGAGAGACAGAGAGAGAGAGAGAGACAGAGAGGGAGAGAGAGAGAGAGAGAGACAGAGAGAGAGAGAGAGACAGAGAGAGAGAGAGACAGAGAGAGAGAGAGAGACAGAGAGGGAGAGAGAGAGACACAGAGAGAGAGAGACAGAGAGAGAGACACACAGAGAGAGAGAGACAGAGAGGGAGACAGAGAGAGAGAGAGAGAGAGAGACACAGAGAGAGAGAGACAGAGAGAGAGACACACAGAGAGAGAGAGACAGAGAGGGAGACAGAGAGAGAGAGAGAGAGAGAGACAGAGAGAGAGAGAGAGAGAGAGACACAGAGAGAGAGACACACAGAGAGAGAGAGAGACAGAGACAGAGACAGGGTGGGGAATGACATGTGGGAAAGGAGCCACAGGTTGAACCCGGGCTGCCCTTATCCTACATGGGGCACGCGCACTAACCACTAGACTACCAGCTCCCAAATCCACATTTGGTAATGTTACAGAATCCCAGGGACTCATTCAGTTCTGTGCTTCTGAATTCGTCTCGAGTCCAGCACGTTCACCGTCACTAACGAAGCACCGTGGGCCTCTCCCGGTGTCCTTACGACCCTGCTCTAATTAAAACACGACTCTGAAAAGGATTACCTGAGAAGTAACGCATGGTTCTTTAAAACGAGGACTGTGGGCACATTAGGGAAATTATCCGAGACTGTGAGAATCATTGTTGTGATGAGGTCACAGTGCGAACGCTTTCAAATGATGGGGACTTTTTAAAATGTTGGCGGTATCTCTGAAGGAAACAGCAGATCTGTCACGGGTGATAACCTCCTATGAACCTCACGGGGCCTAAAAATACACCTTCAACCAAAAAGGTCAACCAAACAACTAATCAGAGACGGATCATCCGTAAAGAGATACAAACAAAGATACATAAAAGAAATACAGACAGATCTATAAACACTGCAGCAACTAGATGTAAAGAGGGAGACCCTGTGTGCTCGTTTAAAGGTTCACGTGACTGATGGAGACACCGTATCAGACTCATGACGTCCGTAAGAATCTGATCAAATATAAACCACTTCACTCACGACTCACGAGTCTGTCAGGGTTGGAGAGACTTTGTCCTTTCATTCAGACTGTGTAAATGTTTGATCACTTTCATGACCATATCGGGCCAACACAGGGGGAGGGGTCTAGACTGAGCAGGTACACGTGAGTCATCAGATTTTAAAGACATGTCTCTGAATCCACGTCTTTTATTTTATATGTCTTGTGTTCATAACTGAGCTCTTTTCATGCTCTTCTCTTTTATCTGTAACTTCTAAAAGCCTGCCGTGTAAAGGTGATTTAACAAATGAGCATTCTGCTAGGAACACCAAGCAGTGTGTCTGGGCCTCGTGCATGGTTCAGTGTGAAATGGAGTAAATTACCTTTATTATATTTCTAGTCATTTTAAAGACTTTTACTCCGCAGGTCACACCTACACATTCACACACTGATGGTAGAGGCTGCTGAGTAAAGAGTCCATCAGTATTAACTCATCCATTCATACACATTCACACACTGATGGTAGAGGCTGCTGAGTAAAGAGTCCATCAGTATTAACTCATCCATTCACACACATTCATACACTGATGGTAGAGGCTGCTGAGTAAAGAGTCCATCAGTATTAACTCATCCATTCATACACCGCTGACGAAGCAGTGGGAGCAACATGAGGTTAAGTGTCTTGCCCAAGGACATGTGGCTGCAGGATCGAACCCCCGACCTTCTGGTTGAGAGATGATAGATAAACACACAAACACACACTCCTACACAAAGCAGCAACATTTCCTCCGTCTATGTTTTGGTCCATGATGGTAAAAGCCTCTTGAAGTTTTATCATGACATGCTGTGTCTTCTGTCCTGCAGGGGGGGTGGCTGTGGCTCAGTGGTAGAGTCGGTCATCTCTCGACCTGAAAGTCGGGGGTTCAGTGTCTTTTCGAAAGACACATCCAGGAGCTGGTGTTTTTAGCATTTTTACCCGGCCTTGTTCTCGGTCTCAGACTGGGTGGACTAAATCAAGACCGGTCAAGACCAGCACTGATCGGCTATTTCTCCAAGTCCTCACTGTGATTAGAAGGAAAACTCCTCTTTTTAAAAGAATAAATAACTTCAACTCATTTGTCGTTTGATTTTTATTCCCCGGTTACGGCCACAACCTTCCAGATGTTACGGTCTGAGTGACACGCCCCCTAAAAACTAGATGAGGATTTTGCTGTGATATTTATGGTCTTGATCCTGACTCTGTCTCACCCTGTCTTGGTCTTGGTCTTAGTCTTGGTCTTGGTTTTGGTCTGAATCCCTATATGTCCTGGTCTTGTCTCGGTCTCGGAGCACTCTGTTCTATGTCTTGGTCTTGGTTAGTGTGGTCTTGACTTCAACACTAGCAGGATCTGGGGATCGAACCCTCGACGACCGACTCTACCAACTGAGCCACTGAACCGCCCCTGTACACTGGTGCTGAGTTATGAATGTTACTGTATTTCCAGGTACAATCCGAGTCTGCAGCCCGTTCCTTAAAGGCTCCTTATGACATGCAGAGAGTCAGAGTCACACACTCACCCAAACACTTTTTAGTGTCGATGGAGGAAACTCTGCATCTGCACGTGGACTGTGTTCTCATTCATCTTAAAGTGATTAGTGCACCGTGTGGAAGTTAATTCAAATATTCATTAGAAAGTGTGATAATGTCTTGCATTTTTTATGAATAGAAATGATATCAACATAATGAAATACCTCGTTTGGATGTTTAATTCCCAATGATTCAACCGGCTCACTCTCAAAGAGACACAGAGCATGAAGCACGGTGTGGGATCAGCGTGCACAACAACTCTTTAAACATCACAGTGAGCTTGTGAAAGTGAGGTGAACAGAGCTTCCTGGTCGTTCAGACGTTGAGTGCTGTGGGGCGCTAGCACTACCTACTGGACAAGAGAGGTAACTGCATCGCAGAGAACCTGAGGTGTGAAATACGACGCTGATGTTTTCATGCTTTATTTCAGGAGTCATATTCATGTCTGCTCGTCAGACATAGGATAGCATCCTGCAGGGTCAGAGGAGAGGGAGTTAGAAAGGGAGTTCCATTTTTTTCCCAATTTCTATTTATTCTTTCGTTTTTCTGTGTACCTGTGTGTGTGTGTGTGTGTGTGTGTGTGTGTGTGTGTGTGTGTGTGTGTGTGTGTGTGTGTGTGTGTGTGTGTGTGTGTGTGTGTGTGTGTGTCATGTGTGCACATGGCCCTAGAGGTTAAAGACATACTAAAATCTATATCATAAGTATATAATGAATTCCTGCTGTTAAAATACTCTTCATTTCTTTAAATTCCTGTAAGATTCCATTTAAATTAGGTTCAATTATTTTTATTTTGTCTTAAGTCTTAGTTTTTATCTTTCAGTAAGACAGACGGTGGAGTGCTGCAGAGGTGTCTTGGTGGGTTGGTCTTCTCCACCTCTGTGACTGGAAGCAGAGATGAAGATATTTGATTCCCACATCTTAAACATCTTCTGCTGTGAAGCCCTGAGGACCTTAGTGAGAGCAGACGTCTCCACTAATCAAAGTATAAAGACAGCACAGGTGGAACTCAAAACATGAATGATGCAGGTGATCAAGGAAAAGCTACAGATATGAATTTATCTTATTCACATCAAATGTTATTCATCCCTGAGGGGAAGTTCATGCTTCTCACACTAGTAGGCCTGAATCAAACACATGTACAAACAGGACCTGTAGACATGCATTAGTGGAGAGATGTCAGAGTGGGGGGGAGGAGGGGCTACACACAGAGCGTGCCAGAGCTGTTGGGGGGGGTTTGGTACTCCTGGCACCCCTCCAGCGACCAGACCAACTTCCACATTTTGGTCCGCAGCGGGAATCCCAACTTCAGTCTCATGTGGCTGTGGATCAGTTGGTGGAGTCGGTCGTTTCTCAAGCGGAAGGTTGTGGGTTCGATCCCCAGCTCCTGCAGCCACATGTCCGATGTGTCCTTGGGCAAGACACACCGGCTGCTTCGATGGTGGCACACAGATGAGGAACAGTGTCCCGTAGAAAAACCAAATATTTTCCCTGAAAGACGTATCAGCAGTGTTCCTCCTGAGCCAACAGCATGTCCTGTTTGTATCCTTCAGTCCCAGTTAAGGCTTTTATGGGTTTTTATTTATTTTTCCATTTTTCATGAGCTCTGACTATAGGGTAAATGGAATGGAGTATATTTAGCCATGTTAACATTATAGCATTATAATGGGGTCAGCAGGGCTGCCCATAAGGGGGGAGAAAGGGGAATGTTTTCTCTGGCCCAGTCGCACCAGACGGTAGGAAGACATTGTGCGTCTTCTGCATGGTTAACGATAGTGTTTGTGAAGATTATTAATTTATTCTAATATCTACTTTCATGGCATGTTGTGATTCATTAGATATATTGTTCTCCTCCCACCAATAAAAGTGAATCAATATCACCCCTGTCGATATTCATATTGACTACAAACCAACAAAAACTGAATCAATAGGACAGCACTGAGTTCACACGATTGATGACTTATGGATTTTTCTTCTCATGAAGCAGTATGCATTGATAATTGTTGCTTTTAAAGCAAAGGGAGGAAAAGTGAGAGGAGGCAGGAGATGTTTTTATTTTATTTTAAAATGTGTTTAACAAGGAGAACCTCATGAAGAATATCATTAAGGAGAGCGTTGACGACTGGACGAGAGGGGCAGCAGCACAACAAACAAGTTACAGACACAGATCAACATGCCCTGACCACGCACTGTAAATATTAAAGAATGAACCCTGTGAGACATCACCCGTCTGTTCCTGCAGGGGGCGCTGGAGTCCCATCAATGGCGGTCTCCATGCTGGAAATGCTGTCTCAGTCTAACTTTCAGTCATCCTAACGACAGGCTGAGAGCTGGAGCTGAGGCGGGTTTTAAACCTCCTGATAAACCGTTACACCACGCCCACCTGTCAATCAGGTCAGCTACACGCCTTATTGTGAATAACTCTTATCCTTCATCAAATCAAAACTGATGAGTCATCAAAACATTCACCCCCCCGTACAGTGTGTGTTGATTGAGACATGAGCTAATCACACCTATTTGGTTTTTTGAACCAGACTGTAAACATGTTAATCTCCGCTGTAAAAACAGGCTTAATATTTAAAGAGACCAGCTCCTCAGACACTTCAGACTTCAGGAGAGTCCAGGCCGCAGGAGCAGCGTACCTTATGATTTTGTTCACATAAAGACAAAACAGACCGGGCGACTCGATCATACAGTGATCAGTCAGGGCCCTAAGATTTGTTATGGGTGGCTGTGGCTCAACTGGTAGAGTCGGTCGTCTCATGCCTGGAAGGTCAGGGGTTTGATCCCAGCTCCTGCAGCCACATGCCCAATGTGTCCTTGGGCAAGACACTTAACCCCAAGTTGCTCCTGCTGCTTCATCGGCGGCATATGAATGTGTATGAATGGATGAGTTAATACTGATGGACTCTTTACTCAGCAGCCTCTACCATCAGTGTGTGAATGTGTATGAATGGATGAGTTAATACTGATGGACTCTTTACTCAGCAGCCTCTACCATCAGTGTGTGAATGTGTATGAATGGATGAGTTAATACTGATGGACTCTTTACTCAGCAGCCTCTACCATCAGTGTGTGAATGTGTATGAATGGATGAGTTAATACTGATGGTCTCTTTACTCAGCAGCCTCTACCATCAGTGTGTGAATGTGTATGAATGGATGAGTTAATACTGATGGACTCTTTACTCAGCAGCCTCTACCATCAGTGTGTGAATGTGTATGAATGGATGAGTTAATACTGATGGTCTCTTTACTCAGCAGCCTCTACCATCAGTGTGTGAATGTGTATGAATGGATGAGTTAATACTGATGGACTCTTTACTCAGCAGCCTCTACCATCAGTGTGTGAATGTGTATGAATGGTTGAGTTAATACTGATGGACTCTTTACTCAGCAGCCTCTACCATCAGTGTGTGAATGTGTTGGTGTGACCTGCCGAGTAAAAGAGCTTCGAGGAGACAGAAGACTAGAAAAGAAATATACAAGCTCAAGTCCATTTACCATTTATGAAAGAGGACAAGAGGAGAGAAGGAACAAGAGGTTTAGTGGAAGGGAAAGGGAAGAATAGAGACAATAAAAAGAAGGGAACAAGAGGAGGGGAGACAAGGAAGGGAGAGGCAGGAAAATGGAGGCAAGGCCAGGACTCCCTTGAAAAATGTTTTTAATCTCAATGGGACTTTCCTGGATAAATAAAGGTTAAAAATAAAAAATAAAAAAAAGAAGAGAGTAGTGGAGAGGGAAGAAAAATCAATCAAAAGAGGAAAGAGATGAAGACTAGCAACAGGTAGAGGTAACTAACAGGTTAAGAAGATTCTCTGTTGGGGCAAAAATCAACTGGGGGGGCTCTCCAACCAGCGTTCATCACCATCATGTCTGCGTCGTGCCCCAACGCTTACTCCTCTTCCTCTTTTTCCTGTTTCTTTTTTCTCTCCTATAGACAGATCATTCCTCTTCCTTTTTCTGTGTTGACTTTCATTGACAAATTTTGGTTTACAGCAATAATGCTGCAACGCTTAGCAGGGCAACGAGAGTGATTGCTGTCAGATGGGGCCCCCTTAGGGAGGTTTCCTATCCTGTCATTGTCATGACAACGCCAGCGGCATTTTCAACTTTTTATCAGACATTATTCTCCATTAGTAGTCTACCTCTAATACGAGTGGTGACCGACAGCGGTGTGAAAATGGTCTTCTCGTATCATAACAACGGACTACATCCCCCTGCTGGCATGGAGAGTTATTTCCTCTCAGAACGTACGTGGTGTGTTCAAGTGCAACTTTTTGGCCGAGACAAGAAGCGATGTGAGGCGACGCCATAGTTGGTCTTCGTCGCCACTAGTTATTGCCGTCTGCTTGGTGTGTCAAGGCCTTAACTCGTCGGGGGCCCCGGGCAGTTTCCTGCCTTGCCTGTCGATAAGCAGCACCTCTGCAGGTTAAGAGTGATGACATCTGGTGAATTCAGTTTGTGGTGGTCCTCCTCTCAGACTGATTCTGCCTCACATTCCATGATTTCATGAAACCCATTAAAACAAAATGAAGAAATAATCAAAGCTGAGAGCCAGAGGTCCTGACGTCCGTGAGATATACTTCAGAGCTAATCCACAACAAGGGTTAGAGACAGCAGCTGTCGAGGTCTTGAGAATCCAGCCGATATGATGACGTCATCGGTCTGCATCCCTTCACACTGTTTTCACAGTTCCTTGGCAGTCATGTAAATAGCTCAAGTTAATCCTTGTCTCCGGGGGACTTTTGATCAAACGGGGCTCAGTATACCATCCTGTCATCACCCAGGCCCTATGGAATAATCCCTCATGTGATCCTGGGACTGTGTGAGGGGGGCCGCAGACCACACCCTCCCCAGGCTTAGTCTGCGTTCTCACAGTTTGGAGGTTTGAGTAAATATTTCCATAACAAACTGACAGTGTTTGTAATCCTCTCTAATGAAATGCATGCCCTGGTTTAAACCGTGTCTGTCGTGCAATGAAAGCCCCCCTGTGTGTGCTGAGTGTGCTGATCATCGGCTTGTCATCATGAATACATGTATCTCAGTAAAACCGATAATGAGTGACCTGACGCAGGGAGCCAGGTGATGATCCGTGCCATCGTCAAACCCTGCAGCCTCCCGAGAAGGACAAGCAGACTTCTGTGTTTGAACAGACCCAGGTCCTGTCACTGTTTACTCTTGGTTAGTTAGTTTAATCCTCGATTTGATGCTTAGTTGTCGTTTCCTGTCTTTTTGGTCATTTTCTATTCTAGTGCTGCTTTTTTCCCTTGTGTGTGTTTTAAAGTCATATTTCCTAGTTAAGGTCTTCAAGTGTTTCCTGTTTTATTTTGAAGTTCTTGTCCCTGTGGATCATGTCTCGTCTTACTTCCTCCCTCTGTGTGTTCCTCCAAATATCAGTTTCACCTGTGTCCTGTCTCTCTCACCTGTGTTTGATTGCCCCCTGTATATAAGCCCTGTTTCCACCAAACAGTTCGGTTCGGTTCGGTTTGCATTTTTTGGCTTTTCCACCGTCAAAAGTTGGGAATGTTTCCCAAAGTACCCGACCTGTACCGGCCTGCTATTTTGCTACCCTTCTGTTGGGGTGCAGAACGTACCTATCCAACCCTAAAAGGTGGAGCTAGACACACTGCAGTCCGTTGATTGGTCGAAAGAATCGTCACTTCCTGTGCAACAGCGGTAATAAAGGACCAACACAAAACGCGCCATGTTTAAATATCCTGTGGTTTTTGTGTAGACTATTTCCAAGGCTGTTGTTGTTTTTTTTGGAGAAAAATGTCACACGTAGCACTGTGCCATGGACGACTGCAGAGATGCAGACTTCCTCAGTATAATCAGAAGAGGTGCTGGATGGCGCTGTTAGGAACGAAGAAGTGTTTCAACTTGTTTTACAAAGGATGGCCGAAAAGGACATCAGACTTTCCCCCGGTCCTGTGGTTATTTTCCTCCTGGCTCTTGGTTTTTAACTGAAGAGGAAGCCTTTGTTTTTTTCCTTTTGTTAAAATAAAAAAATAATGATCTGCAATTGGGTCCACAGTCTTTTTTTCTGAACTGTGGTCAAAGGTAAAGAGTAAAGTAAAGAGTCCATCAGTATTAACTCATCCATTCATACACATTCACACACTGATGGTAGAGGCTGCTGTGTAAAGAGTCCATCAGTATTAACTCATCCATTCATACACATTCACACACTGATGGTAGAGGCTGCTGAGTAAAGAGTCCATCAGTATTAACTCATCCATTCATACACATTCACACACTGATGGTAGAGGCTGCTGAGTAAAGAGTCCATCAGTATTAACTCATCCATTCATACACCACTGATGAAGCAGTGGGAGCAACTCTAGGTTAAGTGTCTTGCCCAAGGATACATCGAACATGTGTCTTCAGGAGCTGGGGATCGAACCCCTGACCTTCCGGTTGAGAGACGGCCGACTCTACCACTGAGCACAGCCGCCAGTATGTCATCTATAAATAAGTAAAATAAAAAGATTTAGGGACCATAGAAGAAAAGGAGGCAGAAGTTATGAAAGAAATATCTGCAAATATCTGTGCTGCATTAAAGTGTTGATGTTGTGGGAGAATTGCAGGGGTCAGGAGGTTAAACATGATGGATGTGGAACGGACGTGAATCTAAACCTAAAGAAGGAGGACATACTGGCTGCTGCATTGTTGTCACAGAAGCCAGCACTTCAACATAGCATGTTTCCTTAATGTCTGATCATATAGTAAGATCACTTTATCATTTAAGATCCCTCCTTTATTCATTTATTTTTAAGACGCGTTCTCCATCCAGGCCAGTAGGGGGCAGCAGCAGCGCAGCAGGCTCCTTGAAGCAGCTGACTGTATGTTCAAGGTGCGGCAGAGAAACACAGATACGGGACAACATCAGCGCTAGCTGCGGGCTAGTGCGGTTTACTTTGTTTTTTTTAGTCCTCGTTTCTAAGCTAAATCCAACATTGGATGAAGATTATTTTTTAAGTGAGATGCCGAAGTAGTTTATTAGTCTGTCGAGAGTGTTAAGGAGCATCGAAGTAGCAGCAGGGTCGGGCCGACATATTTACCCTCAGCCGAAGCTAACGGAAGCTAACGGGAAGCTAGCGGGCTAGCTTTCACAAGTGTGTAAACACCAAGAGCGAGATTTAGCTGACTTTGTTTTTTATTAATATCAACGTAACAATGGCTGACGTCGACAAGCTCAACATAGACAGTATCATCCAGCGCCTGTTAGAAGGTAAGGACCCGCTGAACGATCATCTTTAAGACACCGCTACAGTTACAGTCTACATGACGTGATGACGTCACGTTCAGGCTGCGCGCTAAAGTAAATGTTTACAAACAACAACATAACAAACGACAGAGTTTATATAAACGTGTCTTTTTAACATTAATGAGTCTGTTTTTAAAAGTAAGCACCATATGTGTGTCCGGGTTAAATATATGTACCTGAAGGAGACAAAAACAGAAGTATTGATGTGAGTACGGCACAGTCAAGCTTATATTTATTTACTAGATATCTTTATGCCATCTATACTGATGTTTTTTATATATTTTTAGACATGACAAGGTACCTTTTTCACCCTGGACTTTGTATAACATTTATTGGACAGCTCTTTTGTTTGATTGTTCTATGACTTACTATAAGTGTTTTTAATGTATACTTTTATGTGCCTAAATGTTTATATGTCCAAGAACCAGAAGGACTTATTTTCCCAGACCTGCGTGCATATTCCCACCCCCCTTAGCATGATCCCAGACTCACACTTACATATACAAACAGAAACAAATACACACATACAAACACACAATTAGAGATGGGACAGATCCAATATCAGTATCGGGTCGATATTGACGTAATTCACTGATCGGGTATCAGACTTATGGGGCCGATCCACGTCACAGATCAAGAAAGGTCGTTGGGCACAACATTCTCGCACAGTCTCACTTTAAAGACATTCAAACTGAACTGTAAGAAGTGCTCACGCGTCGTCTCCATGACGACGTTCAGACGAGATGAAACAGCTGATAAAAAGTAAAACTCTTACACTTCAGGTCAAAAGATTTAATTTGAAAAACCTGATGGTTGTTGTTGCTTCCTGTTTGTATGTGGGGCCAGCGCAAAGTTCAGAGACATTTCTTTGGAATAGTTTGAATTTTTATGCATTTGAATTATTTGTATTTATTTTGTCTTTGAACAAGAAATGTTTACTACAGCTTACACATAAAACCATCAATGACAACAATATTAAAAACCATCAGATTGGAACTGAAAAAAAGTGCATCTCTACATAAAATGATAATGAAGTAAGAAATTAAGAAAACAAACATTAAATTCCTATAACCATGTGGTCCTTCATATGTCTATGGTTGAAAAAAAAATACCGTGGCTGGAGCAGTACGCACCCTGGAGTCAAACAAAACCTGTGGTTAATATCCATAATTATTTAAAAGGGTGGGTCCAGTATTTACCTCCTGGGTGTATAATATCTTTTCAACGGTTCACACTATTGTACAACAGGGTTTGAAGTGAACTTTGACATCTGACCAGTCACTGTGACGGGTGGATTCAAAAATGTACCAGTCACTTTATGTTAACCCTGCAGCCTGCAGCCTGAGATGTTGTGTCATTACTGTCCTATTCATCTTGAACAATGCTCAAACATTTGCTCTTTCTGACTGTGTTCATGTTCATGTTTTCTCATAGTCAGAGGGGCAAAGCCGGGCAAGAACGTACAGCTGCAGGAGAACGAGATCCGAGGACTGTGCCTCAAATCCAGGGAGATCTTTCTCAGTCAACCCATTCTCCTGGAGCTGGAGGCGCCGCTCAAGATTTGTGGTTAGTTACGTTTATATGTATGTTGTTTTTAAAAAGATGTGTACTGTCTTGTGCTGAAGGGTCGATGCTTTGTCTTTGTCCTGCAGGCGACATCCACGGGCAGTACTATGACCTGCTGAGGCTGTTTGAGTATGGGGGCTTCCCTCCAGAGAGCAACTACCTGTTTCTGGGCGACTATGTGGACAGGGGGAAGCAGTCTCTGGAAACCATCTGTCTTCTCCTGGCCTACAAAATCAAATACCCAGAGAACTTCTTCCTGCTTAGGGGAAACCACGAGTGTGCTTCAATCAACAGAATATACGGTTTCTATGATGAGTGTGAGTAAAGAAACCTCTGCAATCAATTGAATTTTTATCTTTTAGTGTTATGAAGTGCTGTCTTCTCTGACAACAATGCAGCAGCCAGTATGTCCTCCTTCTAACTTTAGATTCTGCTCCTGAATGCTCTGGATTTGTTTGGACCAGAGAAGGTAGGCGCTTTTAAGACACGCCCCCACACGGCCGTTTTGGACGCCCCTCGGTTTACCAGATATGAGAGCAGTTATCAGGTCAACAGGTGTTGCAGTGATGGAAGCAGCAAGAGAAGTGGTTCAGATAGAAGTGATTGTACTCGACCTAAAAAGCCTCTGCATGTTTCTAATAAGCTCCACGAGCAGAAACGTGCTCAAACTAGGATCAATATTGGAGATGTTTTTGAAAAATAGAGAGAGGTTAGAACACAGAAAGGTTTACAGACCCATACAGAGCTGGATAAACACTGAAGCTTCAGAGTCCACCACATGGTGACCTGTGTGAGCATGGACTCTAGCGGGGGACGGCTCGCTACAATGTTTAGAATTTAGACTGCAGTACCCATTTCAAACACTAGGTGTTACAATAATAATACCACCACAGCGAGCACTCGGATGTAGCAGCGAGGAAAACGTTCCTTATAACAAAGAGACTCCTCAAGAATAACCAAACTAATTGTTTGACCACCGTCCCCCTCAGACAGAGGGGAGGAGACAAATGTAGTGCTGTGCATTGTTTAGACATGAATATATAAAGAAGGAGAGAAAAGCTCTGTGTGTCCCCGTCTTTCTAAGCCTGTAGCAGCAGAACTAGACGCTGGTGTTTGGACCAAGCCAGGCCTCACTGTGATCCATATTATCAAAAAGGAACGTAATAATGGACCTCTTCAAAGCAGAAATGGTGTCTGTCTCCTGGACTCTAACAGGAAGGTAATACCTCAGGAGACGAGCCTGATTATTTTATTCTTGGACTCTGCAGGTAAACGAAGGTACAACATCAAGCTCTGGAAGACCTTCACAGATTGTTTCAACTGTCTCCCTATTTCTGCCATTGTTGATGAGAAGATCTTTTGCTGCCATGGAGGTGGGTTTTGTTTTTAATACATTAAATAATCATTCTTCTAGTCTAAAGAGGATGTTTGTCCACACACTTCCTCATATTTCAGTTGAGCGTAGCCTCAAAAGTCCGCCACTGATTGAGTCATGCTGTCTGTGCAGTTTGCCAACTCCCCTGTGTAAGAGCTATTGCCTCAGTATCAGTGAGTTCATTTGTACCTTCCCTTCTGTTCTGTTTAGGACTGTCACCTGACCTCCAGTCCATGGAGCAGATCAGACGCATCATGCGCCCCACCGATGTCCCTGACCAGGGGCTGCTGTGCGACTTGCTCTGGTCTGATCCAGATAAGGATGTTTTGGGCTGGGGGGAGAACGACAGGGGTGTATCATTTACTTTTGGCTCAGAGGTGGTCGCCAAGTTCCTGCACAAGCATGACCTGGATCTGATCTGTCGCGCCCATCAGGTAACCACAATCACCTCATCCGTTATAAACAGTGCAACGTGGTTTTGTGTTGGCAGGTCAGTGGACATGCTCTAATGTTTGGGACGAGGATTGCAGGACATTTCAAACTGAGCAAAGAACTGTGTAGATTGGATGGTTTTCCCCGGCCTGTCAGGGTTGTGCTAATGCTGAAAGTTCTCCTCATGGGGGGGGCTCTGACCCATCAGATCAGCCAGACTATATCTGACATACTTCATGTTCTGTAATCTGTTTCATACTTTTAACATTAGTTTCAGGAGTTTTGTAAACCTATCTCTGTTTTTCTTTTTATCCTTTGTGCAGGTTGTTGAGGATGGCTATGAATTTTTCGCAAAGAGGCAGCTTGTCACTTTGTTCTCAGCGCCCAACTACTGCGGGGAGTTTGATAATGCTGGTGCCATGATGAGCGTGGATGAGACCCTCATGTGCTCCTTTCAGGTCAGTGCCTTTCTGTTATGTCAGCCACATTTGAAGCACTCATAACGTGAACAGCTCAAATACGTCTGCTGAAAGAAGTGAGACCAAGGTCTGCAGGGATTCAAGTTCTCTGTCGCTACCAAACAGGAACCTAAAATGAAGCTGATGCTGAAGTGTAAAATCCTGCAGTTCCTCAAGTGTCCACTAGAGGCTGGCTGCAGAAGCACAGGAAGTCACATACACACCCATTCTAAAAAGCCTGTTTTTACAGCAGAGATTAACATGTTTACAGTCTGGTTCAAAAAAACAAATAGGTGTGATTAGCTCATGTCTCGATCAACACACACTGTACAGGGGGTGAATGTTTTGATGACTCATCAGTTTTGATTTGATGAAGGATAAGAGTTATTCACAATAAGGCGTGTAGCTGACCTGATTGACAGGTGGGCGTGGTGTAACGGTTTGTCAGGAGGTTTAAGACCCGCCTCAGCTCCAGATCTCAGCCTGCGCTGTCGTCAGCCTGTCCAGCGCCCCCTGCAGGCGGGTGACGTCACTCAGGCTTCAAATATTAATATTTACAGTCTTTGGTTGCTACGACAGATTTCCTTTAATGTAATGATATTTAGTCAGAGTCAATCAGACTGAAAACGGTCGGGTAGAGTTGGTGACATAACTTCATAAACAAACTGTCAGACGTTTATCTGATGTTCCTCTCTCGGTGTATAGGAGGCTTTTATTGTGGTCGTGCCCGTCCTTGTCCAGACTTGTCGTGTTTTTAGGCTTCGGTGTGCACTGTTAACACAGGCATCCAGTGCACTCGACTGAAGTTCACCTTTTCACTCATCTGTTGAAAGAAGTGAGAGCTCATCTGTTGCCCTAGATCTCAAACTTTAAGGGGAAAAAAAACAAGGGAACGTGTCGCTGTTATTTCTTAGATAGAAAACATTTGAAATAACAGGCTGATGTGGGGAGATTTTGAGTTGCTTTGATCCCTGGACAAGGAGCGTGTTGAACTGAGAGCGCCGGTTAAACATCCCTGAATCAATGTTTACTTTAACCCTGCGAGTCCTCGTTTTTCTGTCTTATGTAACTCTTGTTGATACTCAGTGCTCTGAAATGTAAAAAGAATAAACAAGATCAAAGTCCAGCTTATTTTCTTCACCTCTTCATGAAACATGACGTTGTTTACGCTAACACTTCTTACTCTTCCCGTTCCTCGTATAGATTCTGAAACCAGCCGAGAAGAAGAAGCCCAACGGGAGCCGTCCCGTCACCCCCCCTCGCAACATGGTCACCAAGCAAGCCAAGAAATGAGGAGGGGGACAAATGGCCGGGGTCTCACGCCTCCACTCTGCTTTCGTCTTCTGCATTTGAAGGATTGTTTTTTTTTTTCCTTCATGCTGCCAATATTGAAAAGATGTTCACTCCTACCTGATGAAAGCAAAATGTTTAGTTGTTTTGTCCACAGGGGTAATAATTGATATGTCACCATGGAAACCTCAGGTGTTTTGCACTCCATTTTGCAGCTAGTCTTTGCCACATATGATGGATGAATCAGGAACCATGTAACAACACGGCTCCATATGCACAGGAATGCCTTGTTTGAAGCTGTGCACAATGTTTTCCACTTTCTTTTGATTTCTTACTCATTTGTTGTCTCTTTTTTCCCCTGTCGGTAAAGGGTAATAATGGCTATAAGACCAACGGGGAAACTTCACAAACACCTGTTTACTTACAGTTGATGAAAGTCAGTGCTATAGGATGTTGACTTTACACTGCATTGTCACATTTTAAAATAAGTCCTGTGCTAAATTAAGGAAATAAACAAGCACTCTTGTAATGTCTGAAACCTTTCTAATAAACTTCGAGTGTATTTTAGGGGGAAACAAGGATCTGAATGTTGTTTGTTCTTTTTGTCCTGTTCTGCATAACTCGTTAGACTACAGTTAGTTCAGACCGAGCAATCTGATTGGACGAGAGGCATTCCGTGAGTGACATCACTGTGACATGTATCCCTCCTCCTCAGAATACTTTAAATGAACATTTACAGCTGACAGAGTTTTTCTTTATTCTTCATCTCAAACCTCAGAATCAAACAACACACCTTTAATGTCACCGGTTTAATGATCACATTCATTTATTTTAACATGTGAAGGTTCAGAGTAGCTGCTCTGTGGTTACCATGGACACCAACTTCACAATAGAATGTTCGGGTTGCTTAGCAAGTCTAGTTTCAGTTAAACTGGAACTAGTTAAGTTGGTGGAGTTAAAAACTAACCTGTAGATCATTTTTACTTTATATCACTATTTTCTTCATGTATTAAAGTAATATGACACTGGAGGTGGAGATGTTGTTCTGGATATCAACACTGATGTCATTATCTTCAGACTGAGTCACTCCCTCTCGTGTTTCTTAAATAACACGGAAATACAAATAGTCTAAGTCAACTCTTATTCTTCTATAAAATAACAACACCACAAGGGGGAGACAAAATATAGTTTAAAAAATCCAATATACTCCTAAAAACGGTCTGAAATATTGTATTTAAATGTGCAGCACAAATTAATTTATAATATTGTAACAATATTTTTTAAATGGTCTTTTCCTTATTATTACAGGCCAAACATGCCTCCTGTATAATCTTATACTCCACTTATGTATTTAGATTTATCTTTACACGGAATATGTTGTTCTACGTTTAATTACTGAATACGAAGCTTTACGCTAACAGGAGGTTATATGTCCTTATTAGGAAACGTTCATTGCGTAATGGTGTGTGACGTCAGAGCAGTCACAAGACCCTGCCAGCGGAGTGGAGTGAGTGTGTGGGGCCACAGGGCGGCTCGGTCACACTGACTGTGTGTTCTGACTGAAGAGCAGATCATCTGGCACCATGGCTACGGAGAAGCAGGTCGTGCAGAGGAGACTGTTTCCTGTATGACTTGTAGCTTTTTATCTCAGCGGAAGGCTTTGTGTGTGCGTGTCTGGTTGTTGTTGTCTGGCTCATCTCCTGCTGCGTTAGCAAGTCAACATACTAGCGTGCTCACATCGACGCTAAGCTAGCAGGGCTGCTAGCCTGGCTGGTTTGTTTGTTGGGAGCTGGTGTGTAGGTGATGTTGTCCGTGCTGTCGTACGGGAGACTCGTTGCCAGAGCTGTCATCGGCGGACTCTCTCAGACAGACAGCCGTGACTACAGCCTGGTGACGGCAAGCTGCGGCTTCGGCAAAGATTTCCGCAAAGGCATCCTGAAGAAAGGGATGTGCTACGGGGACGACGCGTGCTTCATCGCCCGACATAGATCCGCGGATGTTTTGGGTGAGTGTCTGCTTTGTTTACCACAGAAACATTAACCATCGATTTGCTATGACGTGAAAGATGGTCAATGGACTTGAGCTTGTGTATTTCTTTTCTAGTCTTCTGACTACTCGAAGCACCTTTACACCGCAGTCACACCAACCCACGGAGGTGGCTTTGTTAAGTGTCCCTGAGTACTAATGCATTTGTAATATGTAGCAACTTGGGTTCATCGCTTGCCCAAGGACACATCAGGCATGTGGCTGCAGGAGCTGGGGATCAGAGTTGACAGACGACTGACTCTACCTGACAAGTCAGTCATCTCTCAACTGGAAGGTGGGGGGGGGTTGGTCTCCAACTCCTTCAACTACATGTGTGAATGTGTACAAATTCACTTCACTCAGCAGCCTCTACCATCAGTGTATGAATGGATGAGTTAATACTGATGGAGTCTTTACTCAGCGGCCTCTACCATCAGTGTGTGAATGTGTATGAATGGATGAGTTAATACTGATGGACTCTTTACTCAGCAGCCTCTACCATCAGTGTGTGAATGTGTATGAATGGATGAGTTAATACTGATGGACTCTTTACTCAGCAGCCTCTACCATCAGTGTGTGAATGTGTATGAATGGATGAGTTAATACTGATGGACTCTTTACTCAGCAGCCTCTACCATCAGTGTGTGAATGTGTATGAATGGATGAGTTAATACTGATGGACTCTTTACTCAGCAGCCTCTACCATCAGTGTGTGAATGTGTATGAATGGATGAGTTAATACTGATGGACTCTTTACTCAGCAGCCTCTACCATCAGTGTGTGAATGTGTATGAATGGATGAGTTAATACTGATGGACTCTTTACAAAGCAGCCTCTACCATCAGGGTGTGAATGTCTAGGTGTGACCTGCAGTGTGAAACACTTTGAGTAGCGCTGTACGAGCTCAGGTCCATTTACCATGATGAGGTAATAAGGTGCACCAAATTGGCTTATGCACAGCTGACGTCACATCATTATTCTTCACTGCTGGTGTTCCTGTATCGATTATCTGTGACATGCGGCTGCTTTTTTTCTTTGGTTCACATAAGTCTCTGAAGTAAAAGAAAGTTTAAAATCAAACACTACAGGCCGTAAAACCAGCGGTCGAGTCGACTGACTCCATGATAACCCTCAGGCCTTGGATCATTTAAAAACAACCCAACACTTCTCTGCTGTACTTAGGTGCGTGTGTGCGTGGGCCTGCTTCTCTGTTCTGGCAGAGGCAGGAGGGACGCTGAAGGCCGTCCTTGTATGGTCCGTCCTTGGACTAACAGATCTGAAGTTTCCTTTCTAGGGAAAACTCTTGGTACCGACCAAAATGCTCTTAGGGAACAATCGCTCGTTATAACCAATGCATGCTTCTTTAAAAGGATTTGGAAATGCTTGAAATGACGAGGTGTTTATGGGAGCTGGGGTCACAGATTAATGTTTTGTGGCCGAGAGACACAAGGTACGTTGAACTACAGTGGATATAGTTTAACATGGAGCAGTGTGTGTTCATGTGAGAGTCACTAAACATTTTCTAAACTCAAATTAAAGAACGGTCCGTGTTGACCTCTCAGGCGGTTTAATGCATGCTGTGACGTTTCTTCGAGTTCTTGTAAAATCTTGTTTTCTGTACTGGATGTTCTTTTTTTTTTTTTTTCAATCTTAATGAAAGTGGCCATTGTTGTTCTTAATTGTGCCAGCTGCGTGGCATTGTAATCCTTTCTCGCAAGACGGCGGTCACCCCAGGAACAAGGCTGAGGACTGTGAACTATACAAGTGTATAGAAAATACTGTTCTCTCCAGGAGGCTTTGAATGCATCATAATGTACAGGATACAAATGTGAGCAAAAGTAGATGGTGAGGGTACACATGGATCAAGGTCTGGTGTGGGTAGCCTAGTGGTTGTGTTATGAACCACATGTACAGAAGTCCTCATCGCAGCAACCGTGGGTTAGAATCCTGACCTCTGCACTTTACCGCATGCTGAGCCGTCCTCCTCTCTCTCTTCCTAACGAGTCCCGCCTCCCTTCAGCTGTCCTGTCCAATAAAGGCTGAAATGGCCCCAAGAAATAATCCAGGTGAAACTGATCTGATCTAACCCTGAAACAAACACCTGTATGCTTTTGTTTCTTCTAGGCGTAGCAGATGGAGTAGGCGGCTGGCGAGACTATGGAGTGGACCCGTCTCAGTTTTCAGGCACACTGATGAAGACGTGCGAGAGGCTGGTGAAGGAGGGGCGCTTCATTCCCAGCAACCCCGTGGGAGTCCTCACGACCAGCTACTACGAGCTGCTGCAGAACAAAGTGCCACTCCTGGGTGAGTAAAGCCACCGGGGGAGGGGGTCATGGGGTCACAGTTCTCCTCAAGAGTCATCCCTGATTCCACTTGTTTTAAAGACATGTTCATGTAGTCCATGATTAAGGATCTGTTTTAATGAACCTTCCTCTTCTTAAACAACGCCCTTGAAAGATAAAGTTAGCGTCTGTCTCTCCGTGTCAGTGGTAGATTTGAATTGCTAAAATTATTCTATGTAGGTCGGAGAGGAAACAAAGACATCCGGTGATCCTTTTTGTTTGAACATGTTTTCACAGGGCTGCAGACTCGTGGTGTTCCTCCTCTCTCACCGTGTTTAAATATCACTAAACAAATCAAGGTCCATCTCACAATGCAGCGTGCAGGACTGTGCAGTCCAACATAAAATATGTACAGACAGACTCTGCTTGCTAATCAAATATTTTCCATGTGGTTTTGGATCTTAGCACTCAGCCATGGGCTAGGTTGTTTGTCTCTGTGTGTGTGTTTCAGTTGTGGCTGCATTTACATTTTTGCAACATGAGTCAGAACAGCCAGATCCCATTAAGAGGTCCCGGGACTGTCCCGAGTCCCGACATGCCCCGTGCAGTTCCCTTCCTCAGAAACCCTTTCCTCTTTCGCTCCGCTTCCCGACAACAGAGCGTGCACAAACATAGACACATAGCACAAATGTTTTAGGAACAGATCTTTGTCTTTGTGAGTGTCAGTACTTTTCCGTCCCTCCATCACATGTTGCAGCGAGGAAACAAACCCGTATTGTGATTGTCTTGGTAGCACAGGGAATGTTCTTGAGACCGGGTGGTGTGAGTCAGAGTGCACGTGGGTTGTTTTTTTTTTTTGAAGGTTGATCCCAAAGAGCATATTTTGGTGTGCCAGATGAATCAGCAGCAGGGTGTGGCTGCACGCCGTCTGCCCGCTCCATCAGCTCATGTTTCCTCTGGAGAGGAACTACAAAACAAGGCTTAAAGCTGCTACGCTGATCGTGTTACGTCAAGTTTGTGTGTTCAGGCTAACCTCGTTAATCAGTCACATGCATATTAGATATCCTACAGACTAACGCAGATCTAACCTTTCTTAGTGCTGATGAGGACAGTAGATGTTGTTTAGTTCATTCAGACATATTTCTGAAAACGATGTAACAGGAGGAAGATTCAAAGTGTGAATGATCAGATCAATAAAGACTGAATTGGATGTAGATCCAGAGTCCTGGTTTTGTGTATGGCGCCTCACTGTCACACTGAAGCCTCTTTCAGACTGCTTTTATGTAAAAGTGTCATAACTAACCTCAGCCATCATCTAGCTTTGTACACTCATATTTATTCCATGATGACATTATGTTGGTGTCCCAGTCTGAGGTCACAGCGGGAGCTCCATATACACACACAGTCAGACATGCACACACACAGCGCTGCGCTCTCCTGCTGGCCCCGCTGTAACCGTCTCTCCTCTGTAACGCCTGTTACCACCTCTGAAGACGGTACAGAGGCAGGGTCACTTCCTCCCCCCATTATGCCTCCATGACATTCAAATAGAAGGCTAATCGGGCTAATGTCAGTGCCATGACTTTAACAGACTGTCTAATTGATTACAGCTATTGTCAAAGGTCCCATATTCAGCTTTTTCTGGTTTTATATGCCCTTTACTGTGTTTTCCATGTGTCCTGTGCATGTTTAGGCACATCTATTTGCAAAAATTCAAAGTCCGCGGAAACGCGGCTTCTCCTACGTCCTCCTGTTAGCTGTAGCATTAGCTGCATGTAACGCTCGGTTCTAGCCCCCCTCGATAAAAATTTGTCAGTGCGACGTCATTGTCAGTGTGAGATCACTGATCTAAGCCCATTGGCTCGTTGTGGCAAGCCCTGCAGCTCATGTTGAAATTTCCGAGAAGCGTGCTGAGCAACTGACCAATAACGACAGAGCGGATCAGCAGACCAATCAGAGCAGACTTGGCCCACGTGGGGTCTAACAGTGGGGGCTCAGCAGAGTGTAGCTGAAGGACTCAGAGCGGAGAGGGAGCAAGGAGGAGCAGTACATGAAAACAGACACTTTTTTCGAACTTTAGCTATTGTGAACATACAAAAGTAGGTACATAGATTAAATATACGAACCCCAAAAAGGGCATAATATGGACTCTTTAAGACATTCAGATGTTTAACATGCATGTTGGTGATAATGTACATTTCCTTACATGTTGGCATACTGGAGACCTTTGGTGAAAATATGCATGAAAAAAATAAATCTGAGTGTGTTTCTGTGTGTGTGTTGTTCTGCAGGAAGCAGCACAGCCTGCATTGTGGTCTTGGACCGGCAGCGTCACCGGCTGCACACGGCCAACCTGGGAGACTCGGGCTTCCTGGTGGTCCGGGGAGGGGAAGTTGTCCACCGTTCAGATGAGCAGCAGCACTACTTCAACACGCCCTTCCAACTGTCCATCGCTCCCCCGGGGGCTGAAGGAGCCGTGCTCAGTGACAGGTGAGACGCAACTAAATGTTACATCGTTCAGTTGGGTTTGGATCAGTTAGCGCAGCTTTGCATCATCGACCCCTTGTCTGACTCAAGCTCCTCCTCCTCCTCTCAGCTCTAATCCAATCAAGGTTAGGAGATAGCGTGTCCTCTCTGCAGCTGTTTTTGTCGATGTTGTGACTGTGCACGGTGTTCAGCTGAAGTGTATCTAGGGCCACGTGCTGATGTGTCCCGTTGCGACGGCGTGCCAACAAGCAGCACAGTAGACGTCAACAGAGAGAGCAGGGCAGGAGCTGGAGATTCGCCAAGCTTTGCCTCTTACCCTGGTCAAAGTCTGTGTGGGCCAAAAGAGTCCACAGCCAATCCTGCACCAGCATGCTCAGCCACCACTTCACTCTCTCAGTCTTCAATCCAGCAGATTATTTTGAGTCTCTTTAAAACATTTTAGGGAAACTGACCTGGGGGGGGGAGGGGGCGCACCTGAACTGGACAAGTCTTTATAGACTGTTACTCAACTTGTGTTCATTATTATGAACCAGAGTTCAGCCTCATTCTTCCCTTTGGTACTTTATTAGAGAATTAAATGTAGTGTTTGAAATGATGCTTTCTTTTTTTCATTTGTGCACTTTAGTCATTTAATGGGAGGATTTCCTCGAAATGATTTACACCAAGGCAGATTAAACCTCCGACCCTAGATAACGAGCATAGCAACTAATACTGAAGAGGTCAAGGGTCAAAACTAAACTGCAAAACATTCTTAGTGTGTTTAAAACAAGATTCGATGATTTTGAGTTAGTTGATCAAAAAGGAGACCGAGGCGTCAGATGTTTTTAGAACTTGCATCTTAGTATGTATTTAAACGCTAAATGGACTACTTAACACTCGTACTGACAATTTCTACACAGGCAGTCTGCACTGCGTTTGTCTGTGCCGCCACTACAGCGCCATTTGCTGCTTCTCTAGTCAATGCTCCTGTTTCTACAGCGAGCACGGCGGTCCGTCTGTGGAGCGGGCCTGCTGCAGGACGCACGCCGTTAGACGGAGCAATACCGTGTCGCTGATGGAACACAGCGTGCTTGGACTACAAGGCAGCCAATTCATTGTAATGACACTTTCTCTCCCAGTGCACTCGTAGAAGAAGATTCTTACATTCACACGACTAACTGCACTTGTTTTTTATTTTCTGTAATTTTTAATGCGGCTGCTGAAGATTTGTTTTTAACATGAATTGCATATTGAGTTGGATCTGAATCCCAGCAGAGGACAGGCTGTTCCTGGGAGCTCTGGCTCGGTGTCATGATGCTGTACTGACAGTTTGTAATGAATAACATTCACGACTTGGCCTGAGGCTGTGCAGCAGGGCAACGGCATCTTCTAAGAAGTGAAATCGACACCTGCCTCGTCTCTGCCAGTGTATTTGAAGCACACGTCATTCTAATTTATAGCACCAAAAAAATCTTCTGTAGTACGTTCTCTTCCTGCTCGTGTGCTCCTCGAGTTTGCAGCCAGGCTCATGTATCCGTAGGTCTAGCTCTCGTAGCTATCGTCAGTACATTATCTAACTTTTAACTGATGCATTATATTCAAGAGTTTTTGTCCAGGAGAGGAGATGAGGGGTCAGAGGTTGAGATTAATCCATCAGCTCAGACGGGACAGATTTCCTACCCATGGCTGTAAAGGTTTAAGAGAAAAAGCTTAGACAGGAAGAATTAATGCGGTCACATTAATGCGGTCCTGCTGCTGCTGCTGGAGTCTGAATTTTTTATTTTCCCTGTGACACAGAACAACTTTTGTATCCTCTGTCTGACTTCACTGTGTGTGTGTCCGCAGCCCTGACGCCGCAGACAGCTCGTCCTTCGATGTCCAGCTTGGTGACATCATCCTCACCGCCACCGACGGGCTGTTTGATAACATGCCTGACTACATGATCCTGCAAGAGTTAAAGAAACTCAAGGTAAGTCGCACTGAGGCCCACACGGGTTGTACTGTTGGTGGAACTGGAATCAGAAATATCTCTGGAGTAAAATCGTCATGAGTGCTTTGTTTTTTGCTGCGTAGAATTCAAACTATGAGAGCATCCAGCAGACCGCACGGAGCATCGCAGAGCAGGCCCACGTGCTGGCGTATGACCCCAACTACATGTCGCCTTTTGCTCAGTTTGCCTGTGACAATGGACTGAACGTCAGAGGTGAGTGTCTCACTTCTTCTTGAATTAAACGGAAACTGTAGAAGCTGGACAGCGGCACACGACACGCCTGTATGTGAGAACATCCTCCTAACGGGACTCTTTTCCTTTTTCTGTCCAGGGGGAAAGCCTGATGACATCACAGTGCTACTCTCCATCGTGGCAGAATACACGGACTAACCTCGGTGTCGAGCTGGGACTGGGGTTGCTCTGCATCTGCAGGTGATGGACTGCTTTGATTCCTGCGGGCCAGGATGAAGGACTGATGTCACATGCTTCACATGTCTGACTCTATGCTGCATAAGCCCCCCCCCCCCCAGCTGAGCATCAATCCCCCACCCCCCCACCCCTCTCTGATCATGAACATCAGAGAGTGAATGAATCCAGAGGACCGGAGGCCTCAAACATCCTTCTGGGCCGGTTGCAGTCTTGGCATCTTCGGCAGGTTTCCAGTGCTCACTGGATAATCCTATTGTGTGGGATAAGCTGTCATTGGGCAACATGGAGATGATGATCCTGTCCGACAAGGATAAGTCCTCTTTCTTTGATGGTGGTGAGAGCAGGGAGGAAGTGGAGAATCAGAGACGGTGGCAGATGTGGTCAGACCCCAGGTGTAAGACTGCAGAAGAGTGCACACCATTTGTTACTTTCATTATTGGCTGAAGGACTTTATAGTTAAAACCTCCTCGCCACATTATCGTCAAACTGATGCCCTCCCTTTAATCTCACCACCGCCGCCACTGCTGAAGTCTTAATTGTGATAATGTGTGATGTCTCTACGAACATGTGTGTAAATTCTGAATGCAGCCATGCCCGTCAGTGAATTGAGATGTTTCATACGTGTCTATGAAACGGAAATGAAGGCTGCAGACGTCTGCGTATCCACTGGGCTGATAGGGTCTCACAGCCTTAAACGCACAAAGCGAGTTGGTCACGTGACCAAAGTTATTTTTGTATCTTCTTTGTTCAATTCTTTCGAGCGATCAGCACATCAGAGTAGCTTTAGAACTTTCCGTTCCTTCTCTCCATCCTTTCTGCCGCGGAGCTCCGGAGACACATTCATGTCAAGGTCGCCGTTTCCATGACATCACCACAGATTTGCACTCTGCATTCACTGCAATCCTAATCCACAGTTTAAAATCTTTGTGCAACGTCGTCAGAATAACGTGCCTTGTATCAGGTGTTGGCGATACTGGCTCCTTAATTCCTTAAACCCCACAACAATGTGCCCGGCTCTGAGCACAAAGCCTGAAAACTGTTAAGTAGCCATAAAGTGAGAACAGCTTTCCCATCATGCCCTGCAGGCTTCACCCCTTCTCTCTGCATCCACAGCACGTCCAACCTTTCTGAAACCTGCAGAAACCGTCGGCTCAGTCTGGAGTTTAGGAATAGTTATCCAGCCATCACACACATACAAACTCCCTGCGGATCAGGAGATGGATGTTTACATTCTGTATGATCAGACCCCCAGTTTCCACATACTCCATGAGCGCTGCGCTCCGTCAGCGCCGCACACTAAGCTGTCGTTTACTGCTACTCAAGTCAATGATTGTGTTTCCACAGTGAGCGCCGCGGCCCGTCTCTGGAGCTTGCCATCAGCGCCTCTGCATTCTCAACCATTTAAAACACGCTGCAAGACAGAGCTCGCTGCAGGGACGCGTCAAGATGGACAGATTAGATCGACCCGGACAGGAAGTCAGAAGTCCAGTCCATTTAAAAATAAAACACATAATACAGACTCCCAAAAGTATTTTCCATCACTTTATCAACATTACGTCAAAACAGGCACCGCATGAACAAATCATCCTCAGAAAGACAAAGCAACATGTTGTTTGCAGGTTTTTGTCTTAATTCCCATGTGATCTTGTAGTTCTCGTGTGATGTGTGAACAGCTGCTCATGGCAGCGCTCACGCTCCAGAAAGGGATCCAGTGGGGCAGGGCGACGTAGCTAAACCGTGGCGCTGATGGAGTATGTGGAAATTGGGGGAACGCACTGCTCCCTCTCTTAACCTGACAAACTGGAAGACAGTATCAGATTTCCTTTTGATGGGCGGGGCAGCGAGAAGTCAAATGTAACTTCTTTTAGTCTTAAAGCACCGAGGACAATCGAAGCAGCCTTAACAATTTCAAAGTAAAAGCAATTCTCCTCGTCAGATTGCACGTCACTGTTGATCTTCGAGGTTCCTGCTTCCTGACTCAGAGCTGCTCTTACACGTCTCCCCGCCTCTCGTCCTTCTCTCCCACACACACTTTGTTACAAACCAGAGCACGTGTCTATATTTTGAGTGTACAGTTGTGTGAGAATTTTTTTTTTTTTGAATCTGTAAAATATTTAAATAAAGAGTATAGTATTTATTAATCTTTTGTTTTTGATGTCTGTCTGGTACATGGGCGGCTGTGACTCAGTGGTGGAGTCGGCTGTCTCAACAGGAAGGTCGGGGGTTCGATCCCGAGCTCCTGTAGCCACGTGTCCGATATGTCCTTGGGCAAGACACTTCACCACAATTTGCTTCATGTGATTGTGTATGGATGGGGTTATAAAATCACTATAGAAGCTCAAGTCCATTTGCACTCGATGGTTAAACCAAACGCTGCAGACGAGGCGTTATCCTCGCTTCATGCCTTAAGGGCTGTATTTTACCAACAAGGCGTAATCTCATTTGGCTCTAAGCGAGCGTGTTCACCTCACTTAACCCTGCCTGCAGTGCTGAGCCAACCAGTAGAAGAGGAGGCCTCACACGACCTTTGTGTTCATTCCTCAGGTGTGGTCATAGTACGAGTTAGCTTCACAGACGGACGGGTGTGGCGTCTTCAAGAAGCCACACCCGTCCGTCATGTTTTCACAGTCCACACCAAGTGTGCAATGACAAACCAATCACACACTTTTACTGAGAGTTCATAAATATTAATTATAAAAACACAGAATTTTACAGCTTGCTGTCAAACTCTACAATCTGAAGACGATTTAAATAAAACAAGTTCGCTACAAACAACAGTCTTAAACATGTTAAGTTAATAGAAAAGTTTGATCCTACCTATCCAACCACATGTGAATGCTGCAGCTGCATCACAACACATTGCATCCTTCAATATGAGCTGAACAGGTTCTAAAGACACAGAAGAATGAGCTGTGAGCTCTCAGAGTGAAGGGCTGTCTGTGTCCTCCTCCATGTTCTGCTCCTCATCACTGTAGAACGCCAGAACAGGCGGTCTGGCAGCGCTGTCGTGGTTGTCCTGCTCCGAGGACACGGCCCTGAACAGGAGGGAGCAGATCTACAGAAACAGAAACAACTTCTGTTAGTGCACGGTGTTAAAGTAAAACATTTAAAGGAGCAGTTTGTAACTCTGATCTCTAGTGTTTAAAATGGGTACTGCAGTCCAAATTCAAAACATTGGAGAGAGCTGTCTCCCCCCGACCCCTCCTCCCTACAGCCTGTCCTCACAGCACACGACAAAATCAGATTCATTCTATGGTTTACTATTACAGTGTCCAGCATGCCGTTTTAACCCTGACGCCCTGTTGGACGAATAACGAGGAAGGAGGCGGCTCTTCACGGATGCTGTCTTTCCTCACTCAGCAGAGCTCGTTAGCTTGTTTTATAAAGTGGAGACATTGAACATGTCTGAAGTTTAAAACTAGGTGTTGTAGTTTATGGTGGGTCCTGAGGCTCGACCAGTTGAGAAACACTGAAAAACTACCTGTAACCTCTTGTTACCGTGGAGGAGGCAGGAGACGAGTTGGCGCTGCTGCAGTGATCCTCAGGCACACATATGCCAGCGGTGTGAAGCAGCGGCAGCATCAGAGCAGGTGGGACGTTCATCGGGCTGCCCTGGCTGGATGCTATCAGCTCTGTCACAGCTGGAATGTCCTCAGGCTCCCTGATGTTCGCCTCACATGAACCCATAGGTAGAACAGCAGCTTCTGCACACCTAGGAACACACACACACACACACACACACACACACACACACACACACACACACACACACACACACACACACACACACACACACACACACACACACACACACACACACACACACACACACACACACACACACACACACACACACACACACACACACACACACACACACACACACACACACACACACACACACACACACACTCTTAGCTAATCAGTTCCTGAGCAATGGTTAGACTGACCGCAGTTTAATTGTGGTGCAAACGGCCCTAAGTAAAATTCTAGTTATTTCTGTATGGGAACGAGTTGGTGAAGCTTAGTGTGTCTCAATGAAAGTAACTCTTAAGAGCCTTTCAGGGAGGAGTAGGGCGCAGAGCACAAAGCAACAGCGCTAGTCGCAAGGTGACAGAAACAAAAGTCGGGAAAATAGCTACTTGGATGCACAGTATGTTCGTATCTGTCCACTAACAAGAATAAAAGTCGGAACAGTCTTCTGCTGGGGAGGAGGAGACGAGGAGCAAAGAAGAAAAGGGTGTGTGTTGGTGAAATCCTCAGGGCACGACAGGATGTGGGAGAGTTTCGGCTCGTCCAGGAGCTGCAGCACTTCATGAGCACGCCACACATTAGAGCTCAGGAAAGTGGGACACTCTTTGTTGTGATCTGATCTTCCCTCCTATTGGACGCGCAGAGGTGATGTCACGGAGCCCTGCGCCCAAGTTGAAAATGTTTTAAATTCCACACAGCGCCTACGGACATCAAGCACAACCTTGCCGCCTGCTCTGCTCGGCGGGGAGCAGATATGCTCTCATTCAGCACAACACAGACAATAGTTTGGGTTTGAGAGCGGCGTGCAGCTCTCACTGCATCCTCTCTGAAAGGCCCTTTAGGCGTGTGCACAGGTGTAGGACATACGGACATGTCTGAGGCCGTGGAAACAAGGTGTATGAAATGTTAATGCAGAATAAGAGGAGAGGAACCCGCAGGAACGCTGTGCTACGGTTCTGACTTCTGACAAAAAGTCCTGTGAGCATGAACAAAGACATTAAGATTCAAACTGCATGTGTGGTTAGACTATGAGGGAGTGTCAAAAACATATGAGGTCATTCTTTTATACTAAAACTGACAAAAAAAGAACAAAGAGGGTAATAAATCTGTAGTAAGTATCAATGGGAATAACAATGTTGTGTAATAATGGAAGATAGGGTATCCAATGGTGACAGGAAACACCCAGAGCTGAAAAAGAGAGAGAAAGAGAGAGAGAGAGAGAGAGAGCAGGACAGCATGGCAGAGCTTCAGGGATTACAGACACTGACAGGCTTCTAACCTTACCCCACATGTTCCAGGCTTGGCCTATTTATCTATTTTACAGACACAAGGTTTGGTGCTGTAACACTACGCCCTCTAAGGAAGCTAAAAAAGGAAAAGCCAACGAGGGCACGCGGCCTAAGTGCCAACAGAGAGGCTCAGGTAGAGATCCCTGTGGGAAGATTCAACTCGACTCTGCTGAACATCGTCGACGGAGGTTTGAGAAAACTCATCGAGCTGTCTGGTCAAAAATCCCCCTTTAAGTAGAGATGTAATCCGTGCAGATCCCGATGATTTAAACATGATTTATAACACCTAAGTCTTGGTACCTTTGTGTAGCATCGGTCAGGGTCGAGGACTGAGAGGGGTCCTTGCTTTCGGGGTCATAAAGAGTGGCCAGCACCACAGTGGCCTCTAGGACCATATCCTCCACAGAGAAGCAAACAGGCCTGCAAGAAACATCAATACAGTTAGTCCTATGAAGTCCTGCGTTTTTAAAGTCATCACTATCTTTTACTATTTCATCACCGGTTCTGCTAACGTGGCTAAAGCGCTGGTTATAATCTTACTAAACCAGCCGCAGACAGGATCAATATTTTAAATAAAGATGTTAGTTTAGTGAAACACAACTGATTTTGGGGTTCCCGTAGCAGAGCTGGCTGACGTTAGTTTTTGTAGCTCATGATCAGAACTTTACTAAGTTAACAACAAACACACAAAAACTTACTTTCCAGTGGCACCGCAGTAGACCGACACTGGAAGACAGTGTGACTCTGCAAAGGACAACAGACCCTGGAAAACAGATCAGCCGAAATTCACAGGGTAAAGTTTGACTTAAGTGGATCCTTGTTCCAACTATGACATTTAACAGCTGATCCTTAAGGGTGCACTAACACTGCTCCAGGACTAACCAGGCCTGAGCATGGTTACCTCTTGAAAATAACGTCCAAATACAACCAGGGTCCGAAATTAACTTTTTGACTCACCTATCAGGCATATTATTTACTGGCCAAATTAAAAAACTGTGCTTCTCTGTCGCATACACATTTGTTACAGCACATTTAATTGAGAAGGTATGTTCTGTTGAATCAATCACCGATTTAAGTCACGGTTTGGATAATTTTATCAGATCAGGAAATTATAAAACATATATTTACTCCCCTTTTATTCTTTTAAAAGGTAGTAGTTCCCAGACGTGCTTGGCGGATGTTTATTTTGGACCCTGAACACAACACATGAATGGCTTTACATGATCATGAAGCGTGCTCGGGCAGACGCAAAAATAAAAAAAGGAACGCAGTGTTTAGTCTGTGTCCGAGTATCGGAGAACAACACAGAGAACATGACAGATACTTTACTGACTTTGTGTCTTATTCTAGTCAGATTCAGACAAAACACTCGATTAAACTTCATGTCTACATTGTGTACCCATGCTTGTGCTCGTACATGAAGAACTGTACCGAGCTGAAGCACACCCCTTCAAAGCGTGCCAGGGTTTTGAACTCTCGAACTCCTCAAACGAACTGGACTTTGGGGGTCAAACGTGCTCGGGCATGGTACAGATTGCAGCCACCTTCAGAGAGTATAAGAGAGATTAGCAGATTTCCTAAAACCAACAGGAACTAGAGGAGTAGTCTCTGTACTGTGGAGATTCACAGGAGGTAGTCCAAGTCTTTGGGGGCGGTGAATGATGCAGGTCAAGTCTTTTAAACTGGCCTAACAGATAATCAAACAAGTGACTTAAACTACGTTGATTTAGTCTCTAAGATTCAACGTTTCTGTTTCTCGTTTTCCCTGAGACACAAACGCACTCGTACTTGGCTTTAGATTGATACACCTCGTAATGAGGGATGCAATGTGCACAGCATGGGTTCCATGTGCGTCACGTCTGTCACACTATCTTTCGCTTCAGAGATGAGTCACAGCGAAGAGGTTAAAGTTTACATGGATAGGTTACAGAATGCTCCGTGCTGAGGCTCCATTAATACTAGAGAATCTGAGGCGCTCGTGGCGCAGTGGTTAGTGCCCGCGCCCCATGTATGGCGGCTATAGTCCTCCAAGCGGGCGGCCCAGGCTCAAATCCAGCCTGTGGCTCCTTTCCCGCATGTCATTCCCCACTCTCTCTCTCCGATTTCCAGCTCTATCCACTGTCCTATCTCTACAATAAAGGCACAAAAATAAATCTTTAAAAAAATAAATACTGGAGAATATTACACGTTACAGGACGAGACATATGACCTCTTAAATACTGCTGGGAACCCATTCACTCACATACTCTCATGTGACAGGAGAAAGGGAGATTCCAAAAATAACCCTGTTACCCTCAGCTCCTTCAGACAGAAGGTTATATCTGAGTCCATGCCAACGTGAAAGTAGTCGAACTCGTCGGGGTGTAAGGACATCTCCGTGTACATCATCTTCATGTGATCTGCGACAGAAGTTCATCCAAGTCAAACATCATCCTCACATCTAGTGTTTACCATGATGAGGTTAGACGATCAGACGTGTTGTAGTTACTTTATCAGTCGAGGTTGTCTCACAGCAGCTTTGTAAACACTTCAGGTCATTACACTGTCACCTACAGTTTGTGTTGGTTAACTGCCAAATCACGGTGTAACGTTAGCTCACCGTTTACAGCATCACAGTAGTTTTTCAGACCGACTCTCAGAGGAGTCATGGACAGAATGACTTCCTCCTGCGACGATGGAAAATGCATCACCATATCACCAAACAGCCTTCAAAAGTCGAGCAGAACAAAACACAACCAGAATCAAGTTGGCGTGTAGCTGACATGATTGACAGGTGGCCGCGGTGGAACAGTTTGTCAAGAGGCTTAAAACCGCCTCAGCTCCAGCTCTCAGCCTGTCGTTAGGTTGACTGAAAGTTAGACTGAGACAGCATTTCCAACATGGAGACCCTCTAAAGCCCCCTGCGGGAACAGAAGGGTGACGTCACTCAGGCCTTTAATATTTACAGTCTATAAGTGAGTGTGAGCTTCTGGGGGCGATGAGCCCAGGAGGAAGGGCCAAGTTCCTTTAACAATCCGGCTGAGAGAAGCCTGAATAGTTTGCATAAAAAGGGTTCACACTCAATCATTTAAATGTGCTCCTGAAGTTTGATTCGTTCATTATAAAAAAAAGAGTTTCTAACTTGATAGCACAACAACGAGCTGCTCACCTGGCAGGAGCTTTCAGCACATTAGGACAGAGGTGTGAGGCAAACACAGCCTGCAGAGCCTCACTCTCCTGGAAACGTAGGTTGTGGGTTTTAGTGATGCCTGTTACCAAAGCAGACAGGATATCTGGATCACACTGCCATCAAGTGCTGACAACATGCAATGCAGTGGCTGCAGCAGAGAGTCATTCTGGACAGAGTAAGACCACTGAGCAGATAAAACGTTCTTTGAAATAGTCTGTAAAAATGTGTAAAAGAATATGCCTTCATCTACTGAGAGCCTGTAATAAAATACATTCAGTGTTTCCTACCATGCCTGCAGAAGAACTGGATCATCACCTGGTCATCGGGCGAGCCGATTGATATCTGACATTGTTCCACATTACGCTCGATGGAATTTAAACACCGGAAAAGAGGAAGAACACACTGAAACACAAGTAAACATGATTAACACTCAACATGTGAACCATCGTCTTAAGCCTCTGGGGTCTATGATCGCGCCGGCGTGATCATGGAACGTGACGTCATCAAACCGCCGTAAAAAAAAAATTACGCTCTGGTGACGTCACGTGATCTGATCACCCGAAAGTGCAGACTTATACTTCCTCCCAGTTTTTATTTGACCTTCCTAGGTCATGTAAAACCAGAGATATGATAGTTTTAATTTCATGTAACAAAAATATTTTTACAAAATGGAAAAAGTGGTCGAATCAGCTGGTACCCGGAACCTGAAGTCACCGCGGGAACTAGCCGCGGTGCTGATTCTGAGTGGCGGGAGCGAGCGAGTGAAGACAAGTGTTTGAGGAAAAGAGAAGACAGAGTTTGATAATAATAATAATAAGAATAAGAATAAGAATAAGAATAAGAAGAAGAAGAAGAAGAAGAAGAAGAAGAAGATTTTAGATTTTTAAAAAATACTATATTTACATAATAAAGCTAAACAGGCAAACACATTATTTCCTCATATCCCCACAGCTCCAGGAACTTTTCCATGTTCCCCGTGGTCCTGTGGAAACAGAACTCAAGCCTTAGCCGGGCTTTAATGTTGCACCTCCACAAGGCCACCACATCAACATTAGGTCCAGTCTGTATCTTGTCTCGTCTTGTAATATAAATAGCTAGTTTCGCTTCACCAATTAAAAAGTTCAAAAGTTGGCACTTCAATTTAGTTTCTTTTCTGTAATGGATTCCACTGATAAAAACAGGACCTGAAAAAACAACACCAAAAGAATTAAAAACAACAGTTAAAAAAAAAAAAAACAGTAAGTCTTGTGCACTCAGAAAAGACATGAAACACATTCTCAGGCAGACCACAGAAAGGACATTTCATTTAAAATAACTGGATTAATAACAGATAAAAACGCATTAGCAGCAATAGCACCGTGTAAAATCCTCCACTGAAGGTCACCAGTTTGTTTTTTTAAAGGTGGTTTGTACAGAGTCCTCCACTGAGGGGCCTGCCCCCCGAGTCTGTCGGTCCACACAGAGACAGCTCGATCAGCCAGGTTCTTCTTATTTATGTTTTTGACACAGTTTTTGTAAAGAGTCTTTTGGTCCACGCTGTGCAGATTTAATGTTTCATTGTCTCTCACAGTCAGGAGGGGACCACTGAGCTCTGTGAACCCCGGGTTGAGGTGGAGGTCAGGGAACATGTCCGTGGGGTCAGGTTGAACCCCTCCCTCACTGCACAATCGGAGCAGGCTCTTCTCCTTAGCAGAGAGCTTCTGTCTCCACAGCTCCAGGCTTCTCTGAACCAGTCTGGCAGAACGGACCCCCAACAGAGAACTCACGGCTTAGATGTCAGAGAGTGCTGGTCCCGCAGAGTCCACCAGTTGTTTCAGTGACACGGTCTTTGTGCTACACAGCGCCCCCGTCAGTCCTGGTACGGAGCTGCAACACACATCCAGTCTGGCACCACAAACTGAAGGCTCCATCAACAACCAGTGCAGAGAGTTATACTTAAGTCGTTTCCAGTCAAATAAAGTGCAGGATTTAAAAACCCCTTGATAAAACCGAGGTAGCACACATTTTTAAATCAGTTAAAAACAGAGCAACATCCAGTCCCAGGTTATGAATATGAATATGCAGCTGGCCACATCCCTCCACACTAAGTCAGGAGGTCCTGTTAGAAACTTCTGAACAAACTGTAACCTGAAGGTGGATGTTCTACTGGCCAGGTGGACAAGGCCCTGACCCCCCTCCTCTCTGGATAAAAACAAAACACACTGTGGCACCCAATGCAAACCAGTCCAGAAGAAATTAATAATTTTGCTCTGGATCTGAGCCAACAGACCTGATGGTGGATCCAAACAGGCTAGCCGGTGCCACAGTAAAGAGGCTACCAGGTTGTTTAAAACCAGTACCCTGCCTCTATAAGACATCTGGGAATGTAGCCATCTCCACTTTGCTAACTTGCTCTCGACTTTTTCTGGTATGTTTTCCCAGTTCTTTTTTACAACATTTTCCTCTCCTAAAAAGAGGCCTAGGTATTTGAAGCCATCCCTTCTCCAGACCAGGCTTTGAGGGAGGACAGGGAGGCTTTCACACCACACACCAACAGCAACAGCTTCGCTCTTACTCCAGTTGACCTTGGCAGAGGACATAACAGAAAACTTATCACTTACACTGATTAATGTGTTTACATCTTGTTGGTCTTTTAATAAAACGACATCATCAGCATAAGCAGATAAAACTATATTGCTATTAAAACCAGGTAAAAGCAGACCATGAACAGTCGTACGGATCTTCTGAAGGAGGGGTTCCAGGGAGAGTGCATAGAGCATCCCAGACAGAGCACAGCCCTGCCGAACGCCCCCATGCACCCTAAAAGGAGCACACAAGCTACCATTAATCTTCAGCACACTCTCAATGTCAACATACAACACCTGGATCTTGGCAATGAGACCAGCGCTGAACCCAAACCTCCTCATAGTTTTCCAAAGGAAGCAGTGCTCAACACGGTCAAATGCCTTTTCTTGATCTAATGAGATCAAACCAGTATTCAAGCCTAATGAACTGCAGACCTCCAAAAATCTCGAATTAGATAGATATTATCTATCATTGGCACACAGTACGTCTGGTCCCCATGGATGACCTGCTCCATAGCTTCTCTCAGGCGAGTGGCGAAGGCTTTGGAGAGGATTTTGTAATCAGTGCAGAGGAGAGACACAGGGCGCCAGTTCTTCATCTCTTGTAAGTTTCCTTTTTTAGGCAAGAGTGTGATGACGGCCCTACGGCAGGACAGCGGGAGTGAACCAGTAGCCAAACTTTCATTACACACATCTAGATAATCATGAGCCAAGATCTCCCAGTAGGCTTTATAAAACTACAGTGAGTCCATCAATGCCCAGGGCTTTGCGGCCCTGCATGCTCTGGAGGGCTGTATACAATTCACGTACATCCAGAGGGCGCTCTAACTGGGAGTTGGTCTCCTCAGAGACCTGAGGTAGTCCACTGCAGAACTCCTCCAACAGCTCAACATTCTCTGTGTACTCACTCTTAAACAATGAGGAGTAAAACTGAACAGCTCTCTTCCTGATCTGGCCTGGTTCACTCAGTTCCTGCCCCGTGTCTGACAGCAGGGAGTGGATCAACTTCCTCTGCCCGTGTTTCCTCTCCAAGCTAAAGAAGAAGCTAGAGGGAGCATCCATCTCTGTGATATTCTGGACTCGGGACCGGACCAGTGCACCTTGTACTTTGGTGTCCAGCAGGTTGACTAAAGTCGTCTTTTTAGTTTTGAGGATTTCAATATATCCTCGATCTCCTGTGGACTCACTCATTTGTTCTAGTTCCACTACATCAGTCTCCAGGTCTCTAATAGATCTGGTGATATCACGTGTAACATTGAGAGTATGCTGTTGACACAGTAATTTAATTTGAATCTTTCCATGGTCCCACCACTGCCTTAGACAGGTAAACTCACTCTTCCTCTGTCTAAAACCAAAAATAATTTAGTGCTTCTCTAAAACTTTGATCAATAGTTAAAACTGAATTAAAATGCCAGTAGGCGCTTTTAGGTCAAATGTTTCTAATAAAAACACTACTTAAAAGCAAAGAGTGATCTGTAAAACCCACTGGTAAAATCTGACATGTTTTAAATATACTCAAATGATGCTTAAAACAATAAAAACGATCAAGACGAGCTAAGGAGATTCTGTTCTCATTAACGTGGGACCATGTGTACTGTCTGGAGCTTGTGTGCATCCTTCTCCATACATCCACCAGGCTATGGGAAGAGACCAGCTGCTTCAGAGCCTGCTGGGACACTGGATGGGGCTCTGCATGGTTACGGTCTAAAAGCTCCTTTTCTGTACAATTAAAATCCCCTCCTAAAAATACATAATCAGATGACTCACATTCCTTCAATTTTTCAGTGACTTTTAAAAAGAAACGCTTTCTCTCTGCACCGTTGTTTGGAGCATAAATATTCATAAAAACAATATTAAAATGCTCAAAAGCAGCTTGGACTAAAAGACACCTCCCCTGGATGACATGTTGCACCTCTAAAGACTTTGGAGTAAAAGACTGAGAGAACAGGATGCCCACTCCTGCACTCAGTGAGGTGTTAAAATGTCTTCCCCTCTCCACTCTCTGCACCAGTCCACTTTATTGATACTGTCACTGTGTGTTTCTTGTAAAAATAAAACATCAATGTGTTTAAGTTTGGCTGTTTCATATAAAATTGCTCTTTTTTCTCGCCTCTCTTGCTCCGTTCAGATTTAAAGTGCCGATTTTAAAAGTGTTCATGAAGGGTGAGAGGTTAAGAACAACATTAAAAACTGCTAACAAACTCAATAAAGTGCATAAATGTGCCATTTTAAAAATCATTAACAGATTTGTTTTACGAATTTTGAACATAACTTTCTTTAATCTAAAACCAGATTGGACTTTGTTGCTAATGTGATGTCTTGCTGAAGAATAGAATATACTTTTGTCAGGAAAATATTTTTCCAGGTTTACTCCCTTCATACACTTAGTCTGTAGAAGGTTTTAAACATTGTGACTGGATAGAGGTCTTCTTGGTTGGGTGGCTGACTGGGTGTTAAAAAAACCTCACTGTGGTCAGAGAACCAGCTCTCACTGTCACCGCTGTCTGACACCATGCTCCTCTCTACAGCCTGCTTACCTGTCTGCTTGCTAGCTTTTGCTGCTGCTAAAACATTCCGTCTCTTACTACGTCTCTTTTGTGGAGCTGATTTCAAAGAAACCTCTTGTTCCATCACCTCCACAGCTTCACCTGTCTCACCTGCTATGCGGACTTCACCTACCTGTTCAGCACACACCTCACTCACCTGCCTGTTAAAACCCCCTGCTACCTTACCTGTCTCACTTGCCTGCTCTTTCCTTACCTCACTGTTTTCTCCTCCCTGTTTATCACACACCTCACTTACCTTGCACACTTCAACTGTCTCACACACTTCACCTGTCTCACACATTACATTTTCCTTACATACTTCACCTGTCTGTGTCTCACCTCCCTCACCGTTCCTCCCAGCGACACCGCTACTCTCTCCCTCTCCACACAATTCAGTACTGCCACCTTTCTCTGGTTGTTTCTCAGAGATGCCGCTCTCCGCGACCGCACCACCTTCTGCCCTGCAGCGGCCGGCTGCCCTGCAGCGGCCGGCTGCCCTCTGGACCAGACCCTTGCACCTCCGGGTTCTGCGGCGGCGGAGCGCTGCTCCCCCGCGCCGGGCGGAGCCAAGTTGGCCCGTTTAGGACACGCTTTAATGCCATGTCCCTCTTGTCCCTCACCACAACCGAAACATTTCATATTTGAGGACGTTGCAAACAAAACATAATCAAAATCTTCCACTCGCACATGAAAGCGAATATTAAACTCCTCATTACGGTTGTTCAATATCATGAACAGTTGCCTCCGATGAGAGACAACATGTTTCAACAGAGGCGATTTACAGCCAGAGAAAACTTTTCTGATAGGCGACACCACCTTCCCATGTCTGGACAGCTCTCTGCACAGAAAATTATCACTAATAAACGGAGGGACATTAGACATAGTGATTTTTGTTGCAGGCAGAATCAGCGGTGTTACCTGCACAAACATCCCATTCACAGAAATACCAGACTCCACCAGCAGGTGTGTCTGTTCCACTCTCTCGACAAACATAACAACACATCCATTCATAGGCGCTGCAGACTTCACAGACTCATGTCCGATCAGCTCTCCCACAGCCAAAGCAACATCCTCCACGCTGCACAGAGAGCTGGTACCCACTTTGATGCCATGCTTCCGTGTCAGCTTGGAAAAAACCCCGCTGTTCACCATGGCGTCTCGAGACGCCGACCGGCCAGACAACACCTGGCCGGTAAAACCCACACAAAAAACCCCTAAAACTAAATAAACCCCGACAAACACTCAACTAAACAACTAACACCTACATCAAACTGTACAAAAAAAGAAAAAGACAGAAAAACTGCAGAAAAACGCACTCAAACGAGTTCAAACTCTCCTGCTCTTCCACTCACACTCCTCTCACAAGAAGAAGAAGAATTTCAAGGTGAAAATGCGTTCACAGCCCTCGGACTGTTTTATGAACTGGATGAGGCTGAGGGTGAGCCTATTTCTAGTTCATCATCTGACAAGGAGAGCACAGACGATGAAGAGGTGACTGATCCGTCTTTTGTCACCGGTGATGAGAGGTAAGGCAAACTTATCATGAATATATATATATATATATATATATTTTTTTTAGGCTTTTTATGCCTTTGATGGATGGATGGGACGGTGGATGGGGAGTGGGGAGCGGCGTGCGGGAGGGAGGCCACGGGTGGGATGTAAGCCCGGGCCGCCCGCTTGAGACGACAGCCTCCATGCATGGGGCGCGCGCACTAACCACTGCGCCACCAGCGCCCCCACTTATCATGAATATTTATGGCTTTCGGACTGTTTATTGCTCTATTGTAAACTTTATAAACCTGTTTTATATGCACAAATAGCCTATATATAGGTCTATGTGCAGTGTTTCCAAACACATCGACGATACCCGGGCGGCCCAAGTAGGCTATATTTACGACCTGTTATTATAAAAATTTTCATTTATTCATAAATATGCTGCGAGAGAGAGACCGGGGGAGAGAGAGAGATCGCGCTAAAAACTGGCATGACCCAGTACATGAAAGATAAACCCACCAATTGGGGGATAAAGCTGTTTGTGCTGGCCGACTCCAGCAACGGCTACACAGTAAATTTCAATGTTTACATGGGCAAAAAACACACACACAGTGCATGGGCTCTCATATGATGCTGTGATGAACTTAATTCAGCCATCCTACCTTGGCACCGGCTACCATGTGTACGTGGACAATTTTTACACAAGCCCCCGGTTGTTCCTCGACTTGGCCAACATGAGGTTTGGAGCCTGTGGCACATACAGGGACAACAGGAAAGGGTGTCCAAGTGGGAGAGAAAATCACCTCACCAAGAAATCAGAGAGGGGCACGGTGAGATGGATCAGGGAGGACCCCCTGGTCTTTGTAAAGTGGATGTACACAAGGGAGGTATCCGTGTGTTCGACAATCCATCCAGCAGTTTCCGGGGAGGTAGTCAAGAGGAGGGTGAAGGAGAAAGATGGACACTGGGCAGTGAAGAACATCTCCTGCCCCACCCCGATCATTGCTTATAACAAGTACATGGGTGGGGTTGACCTGTCTGACCAGCTGCTCCAGTATTATTCTGCCCACCGCAGAACCGCACCCTGTTTTTGCATCTTGTAGACATTGCCACCACAAACGCTTACCTCCTGTACACAGACATCAGCGCCTCAAATCAGGTGAAGCCCATGTCCCACAAGGACTTCCAGACTGAACTGGTGTCCCAGCTGTGTGGGGTGGACAACACAGGCGTGCCCACCAAGAGGAGTGCCGACCACATTCCGGTTCCCATTGCCATGGCAACAGATGCCAGCCTGAAAGCCACAAAAGGCCAAAGGATCTACCAACACTGCCACCAGGTGGCCAAAAAAGGCATCTCACTCCCTGGAAGTGCAAATCCTGCAATGTGGCTCTATGCGTTGTTGTAGACAGAAACTGCTTTGCTGAGTGGCACAAATAAAAAAAACAACGGTGCCCAATTGTATAAAGTTTGAAATATTTGTATATAGTGTGATTACATCTCAATTTTACCTTTTAGATTTTACATTTGCACTATCTGGAACTCTGGGAATACTAAGCACTGATGTGGCTGGTGTGTAATTTTGCACATACCGGTAATTTGTTTTGAACAGTTGCAGCTAACAAGGAAAAAAACACCTATAAATAAACATGTTTTTATGGGAAATATATTGTATATAGTCTTATTATATTTCAATTTTACCCTTATATGTTCATATGTACAACCTATGCAACCATTTTCAAGTTCCAAAACGTTTTGTTGAGCATGTTTGTGGCTTTTACTTCAATAAATATTTCAATTTGTAAACTCAGATTTGATGATTTTTGTGTATTTTTGGGCCCAATGTGTTAATAAAGTAGGTTAAAGTGGAAAAAATAATAGTCAGATCATATAGGTGAAGTTGTGCTGAAAAAAAGGATACCAAACATGGGTATGGTAAACATGTTTTATGTGGTATATAAAGAAAAATTCAAAAGTCTTCAAAAATGGGCAAAATATGCTCAGACCCCAGAGGGTTAAAGGAACAGTGTCATCATGTTTTATGTCATGAAATATTCTGTGTTCGTCCTGAGGAGTGAGCTGGAGCACTGTGCGGCTGAATTCCCTCAGTGACTGACATACCTTCATAGCCAGTTTGCATTTGACTGTTTCAGCGCCATGCTCTGTCGCGGGTCGCAGGTTGTAGTTCTTGAAGAACAGGGGAGAGAAGAGGAAGCAGGCGTACGCAGAATGAGCAGAGTTCACAGATCTCAGCGCCAGCTTTCAACACAAAGAGAAATGAGAGGGAGTCAGTCAAAATGCTGCTCCACGACGCCATGGACCCGGAGGTCGCAGAGGTTCAACCCCTGAAGTCTCAAAAAGTTTTTGAAAAAAATGTGTGCATACAAGTCAATATAATTTTTCTATTAGATTTATTGTTGTGCTTTTATTAGAGAGAGGGGGCCGTGGATAGAGTAAGAAATCCATTTAACTATTTACAACATATCTTGTGCGCACAGCCCAGGTTTAAATATTTTGCACTGACAAGATGTATGTTGTTTTTTGTTCTTTTTTACTTTTTGGGGCTTATGGGGAACAACTTTCATTTTATTAAACAAATAAATTGAGTAATAAAAGGGTTCTTCTTGGACAGGTACACGGCCTGGCTTCTCTCCTGGTTTAGGTTCGTCTTGTGTTGGTGCTGCTCACCCCTTTGACGTTTGGATCCAACCACAGTTCATCTCCGAGCCGGGACAAGGCATGAACTGCCTTTCCAAAAGCTGCAACACAGGAGTTACACATCAACTGAATGAAGTCACAATAGTCTATATTCCTTTATATTTTGTAACACTGGGTGGATATTAGGATTGTAAATACACTGGGATTGTTATTTATTTTATGGGGCAAACAAACTGGGGATAAGTTTGTATATTTGTTGGAATAATTTATAAACTAACATAGGGATAGGGTATATAAGTTATACGTCTTCCTTCTCCTTTTCGGACACTGTTACTTTGGTCTTTTTTTTGTTCATCTTATTTAAAGTCATTCATTCATAAATGCAGAGTTTCTGACGGCAGGTGAAAAACAAAGAGGCTAAATATGTTAGCTAACGGAGCCGACATTCAAGCTAGTAGCATCTCATTAGCATCATCGTGTTTTATTAAAGTCTCTCATTAGCTGCTAACTGTTATGAAGGCTTGAAACATATCTCTTATCATCATTATTATTAGTTTTCTAGTCGTGTTAAGCTGTAACTTCTACCCTTTACACACCTTTTACACAGTTTCCCTCCAGACGACAATTCATATTTGATAACGGACTGAAAATAATAAAGGACACGCACACTGCGCATGCGCAAAGCTGATCCTGGCGCGGATTTTTCTCTAATATACTACAAAAGGCTTTTGTCAAAAACAAAACAACACATTTTAAGATATTTAAAATTAAACCACGAAATGTAATTTTTCATGTCCTGGATTATATCCCGCACACTTGCTTAAATGTCACAAAAAGTTTTAATTCCGTCACAGTCACAACGAGGTTGTTCTTCATGTCATACTTTCTGAACTCACCTGAAGAACACCTCTGGTCGAAACGTTGTGATTGTGATGGAATAAAAGTTTTTGTGGATTTTGAGCGAAGGGGTTGCGGGCATATCTTCTTCCTCAGTCTGCTCTTTCTGAACTGTGAACTGTGTGTAAACTGCCCCCTTTTTCTAAGTTTGTGTGATAGAAAAAGGAAAACTTAAAACATTTATTTTATGGTTGTGAATTCACAAAAATCTTCTTGGGTTTTATTTCAAACTTGGATATCTGAAAAAGACTTAAAGTCACCAAACTTAGAATATAATGAGTCGGTTCCCTGGACTTTTTATGCCTTATCATCATTTGATATTAACTTTTTAGTTATGTTTTTGCTTGTTTTGTTTAAAAACGACATGAAACATCTCAAGTGGTTCCTAAAAAAGAATTTCAAATAAATAAAAATGTTTAAAAAAAAAAAAAGGAAACAAAAGTACAACACACTAACTATTTAGGCTAAACAAAAAAACAATATTTACACAAATGTAGATTTATGAAAGTCAAACCATGTTTTTTTATTTTCAGGAATGAATTAATAAACTTAAACATATACTAACACTAAACAAGTTTTAGAAATAAACCAAAATGTACAGATTTTAATTCCACATTAGTGTGTATTTTTTTAAGGTTTAATTTTGGGGCTTTTAATGCCTTTTAGAGACAGGACAGTAGAGTCAGATGTCTGTGAGAGAGAGAGAGTAGGACAGCCGTGGGGAATGACACACGGGAAAGGAGCCACAGGTCGGAATCGAACCCAGGCTGCCCGCCTGGAGGACCACAGCCTCCATCAACCACTTGACCACCAGCGCCCTCCTACAGATTAGACTCTGATTCTTCTTTTCTGTTTATTTGTGTGGTTTTAGTCCTCTAATCTTTACATCATGCTTAGTCTGTAATAATGTGCTTCTCATCGTTGTAACAGAAATACTTTGATTACAAATAAAGGAGAGGAAAGAAAATGAAGGAAGTCCTCCTCAACAAATGGTAAGGCTAAATAACAATCATCCATCATGTTTATGTCATACACAACTCCACTTCCTAATCAGTTGGTAAGCTGTGTAAAAGGTAATAAATTAAATAGAATACATTGAAACCTGAGTTTTAATAGTAGTCAAACATTGAAACTGGGAATTTGTTTTTCTCGTTATTTTCTTGAGGCCAACAGCACGTTTCATTAAAGAGCAGACCAGGTCCTGATTACCCCCCTTAGCCGAGCTGTCCTCTTCTTATAGCAACAAGAGTTCAGGAACTGAGGAGACACATGTCTGTAACTCTGGAAGTGTAATGTTTCCCATTCTTGCTTGATGTAGGATTTCAACTGTTCACAGTCTAGGGTCTCTATATTGCTTTATTTTAAAAGTTGGATTGAAGGAATCCTTCACTATGGAGCCATGTTGTTGTAGGGTTTGTCTTGTCTTGAATTCCCTGAAAAAGACATTGTCCATTTGGCAGCATGTTGTGAATCTGTCCTAAATCTAAAGGAGCGAAATGTCACTCTGACACCTAGTGTTTAAAACGGGTACTGCAGTCCAAATTCAAAACATTGTAGAGAGCTGTCACCCCCCGCAGCGGGACAATCTTGGGGTTAAGTGTCTTGAGTCTGCAGTCAGACATGTGACTGCAGGAGCTGGGGATCGAACCCCTGACCTTTCTGTTGAGAGACGACCGACTCTACCAACTGAGCCACAGCCGCCCCTCATTCAAAAGAGTATGGGCACACCCCTGGTGGAGACGCTGAAAACCCCGGATTATTTCAGTTTTTTTATTGTAAAACATTTCCTTGAATTGTTGCCCTTTTTTTCCAGCGCTGCGTCTCAGAGTGATGAACCCCTCCCTATCTTAACTTTAGACTCTTTGATGCTCTTTCTCTCTTCTCAAATGAAACACACAACTCTTTGTTTAAGTTTGTTTTTAATAGTTAAAGCCCACATACAAGATATCCTACACATCACAAATGCTAAACTGCCCATCGTGTTCGTCATCATACGATTTTTGGAAGTCTGACGGAATAAGCTGTGTCGCTACTGCTGCTCCTCTGTTGCCTCTCTGGCTTCACCTTCCCCACGTCTCTCTTCAACCTGACTTTCTCTCTAAGCGGATGATCCAAAAACCTTCTGCAGGAGGGGTTCTGTCCTGGGATCGATTAAACAGAACATGAGAAGGATGACAGCGGTTGAAGTCTACCTTTGAGATGTGAAGTATACACACCTGATTGGATGTATGTGTGCAGCACATTCAGATAGTGTCTCTTCATCTGCTGCCTCATGTGCTCTGTGCTGTAGACATTTGCTATACTGCAGTCGTAAGAGCTGGATGCTGACACAGGGAAAATAAATGAGGGGATCAGACTCTGCAGACTCACAGTCACCTGGCACATAATAATGAAATATGGAAAGAGAAATCTAAGCTCCAGCATGATGTGGTTACCTGTAAGAAGGGTACAGACATCAACGTTTGGGGGATATGTGAGGTCTTCATGCGCTGGTTGCTTGCAGACATATCGACGTGTGTTTCCCTCCCGAGATGACGTGGAAGAGATTCAAGACCTGCCACAGGAAACGTGTTACAAATAACTTCACCTTGTTCCTGATAAGAAAGATTCTCTGCTGTTAGCAGCACATTTTAAGAATAAAAGTCTTAGAGTGAAAACAAAATAAAAGTGTATAAAGCAAACAAAATGAACCAGACTACTGCAAGCTTTAATGTTCTCTATTAAAGGCAGGGTTGGTCATTTTCTAAAACTCTGTGCTCCCTCATAAGCCACGCCCCCTCACTTACATGAACGAGCGCCGTCCCTCCAGAAGTGGACCTCAGCTCATCTCTTACATTGTGTAGAAACTACGTCGTCTCATGTCTCATTCAGTGGTAAGTAAAGTCACAGTATAAACTCCTAAAGTCATCAGTGACGTGCTTTGAGTGTGAGCTAGAGCACACAAGAGGTAGAGAGCGAGCAGGGAGACAGGGAGGCGTCTGATTGGTTCATCAGATTGGTACCTCGTAGCAGACATTGGTCAAAGTTTTTACAGTCTTACAACTGATACAGATGATGGATTTTCTTTGTTCCTTTTTCAGAGAACATGAGTTATTAATTTCTGTCAGGACCTAAAGACAATTTACACCAGAATCTTAAAAAGTGGATCTGGAGGAAATGACCAACCCTGACTTTAATTGTTTTGGTCTTTAATAAATGTCTTAGAAGAAAGCTTTTTTAAAAGTTGTTTTAGGGCCTCTTGGAGTTATTGGATAGTACAGCTGAATAGAGAGGAAATGCCCGGAGGAGAGAGTGGGGGGTTCAATTCCCAGTCAGTATAACAGTTAGTGAGCACACCCTATGTACAGAGGCTATAGTCCTCAAGAGGGGGCTGCTCGGGTTCAAATCCGACCTTTGGCTCCTTTTCTGCATGTCATTCCTCTCTCTCTCTCCAGTTTCTGACTCTATCCACCGTCCTGTCTCTAAAATAAAGGCATAAAAAGCTCCAAAATAAATCTTAAAAAAATTAGCACTTAATATCATACCCCCTGATATTTATTTATCTTTCAAACTCAAGATTCAAATAAATGTATTGTCCATGACACAGTGAGAGAAAAAGACCATTTAATAACATGTGGTGAGCGTCTGAAGGATGACTAGACTCACCTCCTCTCTCGGGGTCCATAGACCTTTAAAAGAAGAATCTCAGTTTGAACAGGAAAGAATCCACCATCTGCATTTACAGTTTAAACTCACACTGCCACTTTACCTCGTCGACATGTGACCCCGGCCTTTTGTTAACACGTTTTCCATTTCCAGCTGCTCGACAAACGTGACATGCTTTTGCATGGTTAGTTATGATCAGGTACCGGAAAGGCTGCTAGCATCTTAATCAGCTGAGTACATGTTGCATCATCACGAACCCTCAGTGGGACATGGAGCCAACCCTGAAACCTGATGCCGTCCCCAGCGTCCAATTACAGATCAGAGGTCGAATAACCTTGAACCCAGAGATGTTCTCTAGTGTTGTGGTAGACTCAAAGACTCACTTTTTAAAGGTCTGGGTCTCGTCTTGGAATCTAAAGCTTTTCTACTCAGTCTTGTCTCAGACTGCGGGAACTCCGGATTTAAAATCAAGACCGTCAAGACATCAGTTCATTCGTAGTTCGGTCTCGACCCCTAAATGTCTTGGTCTTGACTCGGCCTTGATCCCTAAAATAACTTGGTTTTGATTTGGTCTCGATCCCCAAATGTCTTGGTCTTGCCTCGATCCCTAAATGTCTTGGTCTTGACTCGGCCTTGATCCCTAAATATATCTTGGTCTCAATCCCTAAATGTCTTGGTCTTTACTAGACCCTGATCTCTAAATATCTTGGTTTTGGTTTTGGTCTCGATCCCTAAATGTCTTGGTCTATGTCTTGACTCGATCTTAATCTCTAAATGTCTTGATCTTGTCTCGGTCTCAGAGCACCCTGGTCTCGTGTATGTCCTGGTCTCGGTTAGTGTGATCTTGACTACAACACTAAATTTGACTAAATCTAAAATGTAAAACACATTCAGAAGAACAGGCCGCTCTGTTTACACACTTTATTGAGCATCATGTCCAATATACATTGCATCGACACAAAATGAACAAAAAAACAAACAAACAAACAAAAAAATGGCGTTAGGGTGGGTTACCTGGACACACCATTGTCAGGGCGTATTGCTTAAAGACATTTTCAAACGCACCGAATCTGTGCAAATACAGTGAACACCGGTCAGAGGAGGTCATGGTAGGTTAGAAAAGTCTGACTTAAAAAGGTAATGTCGACAGCAGTTATGTGATTATCGAGTCTACAGTCACATTCCCCCACAACGATCTGACTTATTCTCATTTTGTAACGTACCCAACCCCGTCAAACCTGATTGCATGCGCCAAACATGGTGAGCTAGTTTTTTTTTCAAAGTCTTTGTGTAACATTATTCAGAGGTCAACGTCATTATCATGGCTTTATATTCAGTGACAGTCGATTAACGTGACGTTTCCACAGACTCCGCCCACATGAGACTGTTTTTCAAAATAAAACCTGAATGCAGGATGTGTCCGATGCCGTCAGAACGCTAAGTTTGATTTTTACAGAGCGGCGATTTAAGTTGATCAAAAATTAAAAACCCATGTCCAGTGATAGGGATCGATATACTCTAAGTGTGCACCAATCAGAACTCAAGAGTGTTACTTTGAACCCACGAGTGAATTAGACGTAAACGCCGTTATTTAAGTCAGAAGTGCAACAACAAGGTATGAATGACGAGCCTGATTCTACTCAAACGACCACGATCCTCTTCGTCGTCCTTCCACGTTGAGGTACGCTCCGGTGTCAGGTAACGGATGCACAGCTGCGGCTTCTATTTGGATGTCCGTGATTTTTAATGGCCGTGTGAAAAGACATGAGACGGAGTAATGAACGGAGACCTTCACTGACCAGGCGTTAAGGGGGCGGGGTCAGGAGGTTGCTAATCTAACACCCGATGAAGTGTGCTCCTGAGACGTCGGCTAAAAGCCTCCTGTCACCTTTCAGCTATGCTCGTGTGAGTTGATTGAGACGCTAAAATGATAACTCTCAAGTCACTGTGTAAGCCATTCCATTTACATCTACAGCGAGGAAACGATATATGACGGAGCTGCTGAGGGGGGGGTCATGCAGGTTTGAGAGTTATGGTTTTATACATACACCAGCATAACTCACATGCTAACAGGAGGCCTTTCTCACAAAATAAAGACTGTATGAAAATGTAGACAGAGTAACCCCCAATTTCCACATTCTCTATGCACGTCAATGTCCGTCAGCGCCACGGTTTTGCTCCGTTGGACGACGTGCGCCCTGCCTCATCTGGGTCGGTTTCAGCCATGAGCAGCTGTACACACATGACAGGAGACATGTTGCTTTGTCTTCACGAGGATGATTCGTTTGGCGCCTGTCTAATGTCAATAAAATCATGGAAAATACGATCAGGATTTTATTATTTTTAATGTATTATTTTGAAATTCAGCAGACGCTCGCTCTGTGCATTTCATTGTCTGACTTCCTGTCCAGGTCGCTCGATTCTGTCCAGCTTGACGCGTGCCTGCAGCGAGCTCCATCGAAAATAGACTGACAGCGTATTTGAAACGGAGCAGAGTGTAGTGGCGCTGGTGGAACGCTCGCTGTGGAAACACGATCATCAACTAGAGAGGCAGCGAGCGGCAGTGACGGACCGCGGCGCGCACCGAGTATGTGGAAATTGGGGGTGAGTCCCTCTGAAGGTTCTCGACCGCGTCCTTGACAACACCAACAGCCCGTGAGGAGGTGAGGCCTACATTAAGGTGACAGTGATTCTATAAAGGAGCTGAAATCATCTGATGCGACCTTAAACATTAATCTGGCGGTGCGTGTCACGTCGGGAGGTGATGACCTAATGGGTTTTAACGTTTCCTTTGACACAATCTTGACCACTAAGTTGCATAAGAAACCTGGTATAAAGTAGAAACTGTTCAGCAGCAGATAAAAAAGCAAGTTAATTTACAGTAGTGACATATCTTACATCATTAATTTTTCAAAATAAATAACATTAAATATACAATTCCAGGTAGGAAACAGGTTCAATTTCGCTGGTAGGGTTCTCAAATTGGCTCATCTTGCGGAGAAAGAAAGAAGAAAAATAAAACGACCGTTCACAGAAATGTGGTTGAAGTTGACGCCAACCATTTCCTTTGACTGGCAAAACAAGGGGTGCAAAAGCCTTTTGTTGAAATCTTCCCTCTGAAGGCATCGACTTTAACTGCAAAATAAAATAAAAACACGATTACTTGTGTGCGTATGGTTTGATGCGCAGCGCTCACCTGGCAGAAGAGTTCAACGTACTCACCCTGGAACGCGCTGATGACTCCTAATCAAACGCCATCTCTTGACTTTTTCTTACACAGCGCGCCACCTTCCTCTTGAACTCGCCGTTTGGGTCCTCCCTCCACTCTTTCTGCAGGAGCAACAAAAAAAACAACACATTTTCTAAATCTCCGTTCCCGTCAGCTGTTCGGTTAGAGGAAACGAGAGCGGAGGGGAACTCACCGCGGCGTCAACGTTAGCTGGCGAGTCGCTGTTGGGGTCTGCTAGCATGGAGATAACGCTAATCATGATTGTCTCTACCGTGTGGATCGGAAGCCAGCGCTCCTCAGGCTTCTCATAACCAAACTTATCCTCGCCTGGCTCGTGCAGAATTGAGATGCAAACGTCTCCGTTCTTTGCCACTGTCGAGACAGGAAGCATCGGTTTAGCAGCAGCCAGCGTGCAACAAAACCTCAAAGCCTCGCTGACGTTTCTGTTCAATCACCAGACGTGTAATATGTGTGTTTACCGTTTGGGTGCCAGATCTCTGTGATGAACTTCATCTTTGGAGGTCGTAGGGGATAATCATACGGAAAGGTCAGGTACGCCTTGAAGAACCCTCCTTCACTGAAACACAAACAAAGGAGGAGTCGATTAATAATCATGTACATGAAACTATCAATCAACACGTGTGTGGAAAGATCTCACTTACAAAAGGGTATCTTGAGGACCAATGATCACGACTTCCCATTTATAAATGTCATCATCGTCTATCAGACCGGCTGAAAAGCCCTCCACAGGGTTTTTGTTGAGCTCTGGAGAGACGGACAGAAGAGAGAGTTAAAGACAACCGAGTGGACAATGACAAGACGACAGCTATTTCACAATATTGACCGGTCGTAGAAAATATACTTTATTAATCCTGCGAGGGGTTAATTTTACACTCTGTTATTGAGTCAAGCCACGGACGGACGGATGGACGGACGCACGCGTCTATAAGCCAGGATTGAATCCCCATTGTTTTTCTCATTTTGCAGGAAAAAAACTGAACCCACAGCAGGACAGCCAGCTGACATCGATCGGCCTCCATCTTTGTCTTTCTTCTGAAATCACGTTTGATGACGTGAGTTTCTGTGAGATCTCGTGTCTGTTATATCGTTACTACAAACAGACGGTGTGTGGTCTCCTGGTCTGGCTGAGAGGTCTATAGTGTGTGCGTTCAGAAGATTCCAATACTAAAAATCTGTTAAAACTGACCACACATCTGTTGCCTCCCGTGTTTTTAAAATCGGTTTATCTGCTGAAGCTGCCTCACCTCTCTTACTTATAGGGCTCAACTGATGTTTCTGGGCCCATATCGGTATTAGGAAGAGAATACATACGATGATGATAAAATCATGATAAAACAAAGATCTTTAGACATAGATAAATATACACAGTTATTGTGTTGAGCCCTCAGTTATCAAACACTTGTGGAAAATATTTATAATGAAGACAAGATGGTCACTCAACTGGAAAGTAACTGAGCATGTACGTTCATCAGTGCTCGACACTCTGGAGAGTGATGATGCTTGTTGTAATCGGTATAGCGCCCTCTGCTGGTGAACTGCTAGTTTAATACAAGGAAACTCAAATGAAATGCTGTTTGACTGGTGAATAAATCGAGTAATATCGACGCATATCTGGTATAAAATTAGCCGATACCGATAGTCACTGGATAAGATAACATGGGCCGATATTATTGGCTGGCCGATTAATCGGTCGGGCTCTAGTTACTACCTCTGAAGATGGTACAGAGGGGGGATCACTTTGTCCCCCTATTACGCCTCCGCGACATTAAGATTGAATGCGAAACGTCACAGGGGTGGAACCATCACAGTTTGAAACAGCGGTCTGAACAGGGCTGTTCAAAGTTGCTTTTGTAACAATGACAAATCTCTTGCAAAGAACAGAATAAAGATGATCAATTTAAAAAAAAAAAGTTTATAGCCTCTGTCCATGGGACGCGCCCTAACCTGTAACAGAGCTAAGATGATGTGGGTACCAGACACGATCTGTAGGTGGCAAAACTACGGGGAACATTAAACATTAGGAAAAAAAGCGCCGGTGATGTCAATAGCGCCTTTCTGAAATGTTGAAAGATTTTATTTTTTGAGCGCTCAGAGTGACCATACAAAAAAAAGGCGAAGCACTCTGAAAAAAAAGACACTGGGTGCTGCACTTTTTCTCCAGGTGGTCACTTTCTGGTGCATACGCTCTCTGCTCATTTTTAACAACTGATAAAGGCGCGTGCACGGTGGACACGGGGCCTTACAATTCAGTGATACTGTGCGAGCTGAGAATGTTTAAAGCGATCAACCATCTTTCTTGATGTGTGATGTCGACCGGCGCTGTAAGTCCGTTATATGATATGTAAATTACGTCAATATCAGACCCGATACCGATATTAGATCCGATCTGTCCCATCCAGAAAGATAACACGTCTTATTTTTCCAGAGACAACCATGTTAAAACTAATCAATCTCTGACTTTATAATAAACACTTTTACCCACTTTTCATTCTGAAGTTCATGAATTTTAATGTCCTCAGTAATCATGATTTTATTGGGCTCTGCTTGTTGATCATTGCCGTCACAAAACCTCTCAGATCGGAAAGCCAGAAGAAGAACATTTAGGTCTTCTGGCTTTAACAGCAAGATGAGTGTACTCTTCTTTTAAACAGGTGTTATGCTGAGAAATGTATCCCTGCCAAAAAATATAGCATGAATGCAATGCACTTCGCGGAAGTGTTTGAAAACGGTATTAATATTATGTCAAAGTATGTAAAGTTAATGCTTAATAAAGTTAAGTGTCTTTATTGTTGTGTAGTCTCGACAGAAAACTCATTTTCATTAGCCTGCGTAAATATGAGCTGCAAACAGTGTTTCACTCAGAGGCGCTGTTTGTCAGCAGGCAGGGCAGGCAACTGCTTGGGGGCCCCAGACCAGTAGGGGGCCCCCAAGGGCTGACAGAATTTAAATGACAGCAGTGGCTCAAAATGTGCAAATTTTGCAATGACAGGAGGAGACCTCCTTAAGGGGGCCCCATATAACAGCACTACCTCTCATTGCCCTGCTAAGCGTGGCATGCATTCTCCACGAAATGATAATAGTCACAGAAGGAAAATGAAGTGGAATTATCCATCTGGGAGAGAAAAAAGAAAGAGAGGATGAGGGGTAAGCGGCCGGAAACAGGTAGACATAATGGGAATGAGCGATGGTTGGAGTGGCCCTCTAAATTTATTTTTTTTACCCGGGGCCCCAACATACTCTAGAATCGCCACTGGTTTCACTCTGAAGTGTCTGCAGAGGAAATGTAAGGGTAAATGCACAAGAACATTTTAAAATGTGGCTGAAAATCCACAAGTGTAGAAATACTGCCATATTTTGCATTGTGCTGCGAGGTGTACATGTATGCACTTCTCTGCATAACACCTGAGTGTAAGCAGCGTTACAGTGACAAACATGAGATTGTCTTCTAAAAGGAGGTGTCGAGCTCCACACTGTTAACAAGCTTCCTCTTCTTCTTAAACACAAGTTCACTAGAGGCGTACAGTTTCTACACATGTAGCAGAGCTACAGTGATCATCAGAGCAGATGAGTCCTTGGATTGATTATTCCTTTGTTCCGTCTGCTAAATAATGTCCAACCTGCTAACAGTTAGCATAGGCTAGCGCTGGGATTCAGTGTTTTACCCACTTTATTCTTCACATATTTTGCTTATCTTTACTCTCTTAGCAAGGCAGCTTATCCAAATATTACACAGCAGCGATGCAGGGACCGTTAATGCTGCCTGGTTAGCATTTAGAGCTCACTTCTATGGCGTAAACATTAGCTCTGCGATGCTAAAATATGCTAACGCTAGCCGCAGTATAGGCAGCCGGTTGTTCACTTCATTCTTGGTAGTTTGTTTACCTGCCAGTTGTTTTCGAAGAAGTAATGCTGATTGTTCGGTCATGGTACGCAGACGTTTCTGAAAAACACTCGGTGTCGAGGAATACTTCCAGTAAATAGACCTGAAGCCTGAAGTCTGTGCGAGCTGTAGCCGCTGATGCCCCCTCTCTGTTTTGACACACGGTTCAGCTGCTGAATTTCACTGTGCGCATGCGCGTCCGCAGTCGACGGTGTTTGTTTGTGTTAAAGCAGGGCGACGATTTGTTTTGAGATATCAGCCCACCAAAGCACCTTCATTGTTATGCATCACTGGAGGTTAGATTCGACAGGAGGTCTTGCATCCATATGGGACATCACAATCCATCCATCCACCTGAGACACCAGTCCTTTAGTGTCCTTGTGAATCCCAGACCACTTAGATGATTGCGCCCTCATATTACATTTCTGCACCCCTAATTGAATGGACACAAAAAAAGTATAATTTTTTTTAATCAAGGCTTTGAAATGACAAAGGTGACTCAGGCCGTGTTTATTACGTCCATGATCTGATGGTCAACGATGACCACATGCAGGACCCATAACACCAGTTATTTTTCCAATGCTGTTGCCGGTCACTGTAGAGTCACCCCCTTTAATCTCAGATGCACCCTAAGTCATTTTGTTCCAGAACCGAACCTGATTGTTTTCTTCATGGTATTTTTTTGTGATTGTAATAAGATTAATTTAAACAAAATCTGGCCTATCAGCCTCCATCAGGGTCATAAAGAAACACATTGAAGGCATCATTTTTGAAAGGGTGCATGCTTGCAATGTGTTTGTTTATGACCCTGATGGAGGCTCATAAAGTTACATTCACACACATTCACACCCTGATATACTTTAATGATCCCACAAGGGGAAGGCTGCTATGGAAAGTGTCCATTAGTATATTAAAGGGGACATATCATCCCCCTTCTCCACCTTTTCAAACAGTCCCCTGTGGTCTAAATGAAACATCTGTGCTGTGCTTTGGTCAAAATATAACATGAATCAAGCACCAGAGGAGGTTTGTGACCCTGTATAAACCAGCTCTCTCAGAACGCTCCATTTTGGTGTGTGTGTCTCTTTAAATGAAATGACCCCCCCCCCCCCCCACTGAGTTTTCCCAGTAGACATCACTCCTCTGTAGAGAGAAAATGGCGGACCTGTTCAAAATTTAGCTATAGACTGGGGGTGGAGTTCGTGGGTGGAGATACCAGGGGAGGGGAGTGGATTTTTTTTTTTTTTTTTACCAGAATCCCACTGTGACATCACAAGGAGAGCACATTTGAAACTGAGCATTTTTCTCTGTGTTGTAAGACTTATGCAGACCACAAACAAAGGACTGGATGGGTTTATTTCTCATTTTGTGGGTCAGTAGACACTCAGGTTACACAAATATATGTTCAGAAACACTGTAGAAGTGGATTTTTCATCATATGTCCCCTTTAACATACTTTCTTATTTAATCTTTTATTTTATTTTTAACAGTTGTGTTTGTGATTTTACATTTCCTATTTTAATATTTCTCGTTGTTGTGATGCATTTGACATTTTATAAATATTATACCATCATTACAAGTTGCTGTCTAAGATTGTTCAGAAATGTTAAGTTGTGCATTAGATATTGTGTAAAATTATTTTAATAAACTGAATCAGAAATAGGTTACTTCTGCACGAAATAACCAAAGCTTGGTTTTCAAAAGTCTAAAATAAGTTGGCCTACATATCCTCGTGTTTTTAAGAGCCGTGGAAGACCTTATCTCATTTACATTCATTTCCACACAACGCATTTCATCTTTCGTTTCTTAAACACAATGTAAGCAAATAAAAAACATTATGAAGTCGCAGATTTCCTGAGAAGACTTCGCAGCTTTAGAAAAAACGAGCTTCTGAGTGGCCCCTGAAGGCAGCAGTATGCGGAAGGACGTGCAGCGCCATATTTAATACATCAGACGCGCTAACGTTAGCTGTTTACAAGCTCCCAAACTTTCAAGCTGAACCCTAAACCCACAAATTAATCCAACATGAATGTAATAGATCATGTGCGGGACATGGCGGCCGCCGGCCTTCACTCTAACGTCCGGATATTGAGCAGTTTGTTGCTGACGATGAGTAATAACAATCCGTAAGTATTGTCAGCCCGGGCTCCGTCTATTTCCCGCAGAGTGCTTCCTTCACTGCTGCGCAACAGCTTACATTAACAAGTAAAACAATCAAGACTTCTTCTAAGATAACTTATAAAAGTCCCGATAAACACCCCGCTCAATAACACCTTGGTATTAATGTGATACATATTATTGTTTTATTCAGAGTTTAGTTAGGGAGAAAGAGTATGTTGCTTCCAGGACATAGCCGTATGCAGATGCTCGTATAATAAAAACAACTGTTATTGTTCGCTAATGTAATCGATCACCGTCCGTGTCTGACTACTATTATACATTTAATTAATCAGCCTGAATATAGACAAATGATCTAAATTGTTTAAAAAAACAGTCCTAATGGTAGTCTTAGCAGGATGACAGTACTGTAACTCAGGGGTTCCCAAAATGGAGGTCGCTGCCCACAGGGGGGCCGCTATCCACCAAGAGACCTTAACCCTGTACAGGTAGAGTCAGTGGGGGTCCCCAGTACAGACAAGCGATTAATCGTCCAGCCGATATGAGTGTATCCAGTGACTATCGGTATCAGCTAATATTATTGCAGATATGCGCTGATATTTCAAAATGTGTTCTCTACAGTGTTTCCCCTTTATGAAATACGACCTCTGCTGCTGGGCTCCAGCTTATCTCCTTAGAAACTAACATTTTATTAGTTTGCGCTACGGACTCAAATGTGACCATCGTTTTGAAATAAATGATTCATTTTCTTTGGTAAATTTCTGACACCTCTCGTCTTTTGCCATTACCCACGAGCCAGGTAATGAGAATAGGGTGGTTAATTATTTTGTCTAAAATAATTAATTTATAGAATTATTATTAATTTTTTAATTGCACGCCACTAAAACATTGTTCAACTTCACCTCCGCTGCTACAACTCCAACCTAGGGGAAGTATGTTCTTCTCCACTCTTTAGTTCAGGTTGTGATTCAAATATTCTCATTATAGCCTTGTGTGTAGAGGACTCTGATGCTTTGTCTGCTACTTCTGTGTTGTTTTTTTTAACCTTTCCCCCACCTGTCTCTCTCCGTGAGGTGCATGTGTGAACAACCTGATCAGGAGGAATTCTGGAGCACTCTGAAAAAATGATCTAGATGTTTTCCGGGGTGCATTTTTATTATTTCTTATGCAGATTATTTTGAATTCCAGAGAGCTGTTCTCACCGGCCCAGAAGTACCAGCTGTTGGTTTACCATGCTGACGCAATCTTCCATGATAAAGAATACCGTAATGCTGCCTGCAAATACAGTATGGCATTGCAACAAAAGAAGGTGCTCAGCAAAACGTCTAAAGTCCGTACGTCTGCTGGCGGAGCTGCATCGAGCATACAGGCACAGGTATGTCTGAAAATGTCGCTTTTTAAATGTTTTAAATGAAGACACTGAACTGTTCCTGGTGTTGGACATCATGTATCTTAAATACATAAACTATGAATTTTAAATAGTGAAGGTTATTTTGCACGGCCTCTCATTTGATAAAGACTTTACAAAAACAAACATGTGGACACTTTACCCATAGTGTGTTACTTCTGTAAGTCCTTGATGTAATGCACCGATATTCAGGTGGGCTGTTCAACTGATATTGATGTTTCTGTCGTTTTTCAGAGCCTGCCATCAGAGATTGAGGTCAAATACAAGATAGCTGAATGCTACACCATTTTGAAACTGGACAAAGATGCCATAGCGGTGCTTGATGGGATTCCATCCAGACAAAGGACTCCAAAGGTTTGCTGCCAACCTCACAGCTTCTAATACCATATTTTTCTTCAGACCTCAAAGCTGTTAAAGGTCACATATTCTCCTCCTCTTCTTCAGTGTAAATAAGTCTCAGAGCTCCTCAAAACATGTGTGTGAAGTTTCTTGTTCTAAATCCACTCTGATCCTGTATTTGATCATGTCTATAAACCCCTCTATTTCAGCCCTGTTCAGAACAGGCTGTTTCTGTGTCTGTACCTTTAAATATGTAAATGAGCTGTGTCTGACCACGCCCCCTCTCTGGAAGGGCTTGGGTGTCTCGGTCTTTCTCGCTCCATGTCCTATTGTTTACGATGAGAAGGCAGACTCAGAGGGCAGAACAAACACCTAGCTGTGGGAGTGTCACCCACCTGGGGGAGGGGCTACTGCCCTTTCTGATGTCATGAAGGGAAAATCTCCAAACGGCCTGTTTGAGCACACATTTTCTGAAAAGTGGAGCGGGTAAAAGACAGAGAGGATGGACTTTTCTCATCATTGGGGGGTTTATAGACAGACTAGAGACACATGTTAGAGTTAGAGGAACATGGTGAAGTGGATTTTAGATAATATGTGACCTTTAAGTAAGTGGTGTCAGTTCCAACATTTGAACGTGGGAGCAAAGTTAGGGGTGACATGGCAACCAGACGAGCCATGAGCTGATCTGTAAGCATCTTGTAAACGAAGCTGTTGCTGCATAAAACGATCTGAATAATATACAAACAAACACAATCATTGCTGTCGTCATGTTGGTGTTAATCAGCTTTAATTGAATATTCTGACAAAGTGCATGTTTTATTTTTTTTCATGCTTCAGATCAACATGATGTTAGCTAACCTGTACAGAAAAGCCGGTCAAGAACGTTCTGCAGTGACGAGCTACAAAGAGGTGCTCAGACAGTGTCCCCTCGCCCTGGATGCAATCATTGGTATGTATCGTCACACAAACGAGTAGAAGCTGTTCAGACACGTTCATCTGCAAGAGTCGATCTGCACTATTATGCTCTTCAGTGAATGTAAACACATGCACACAGGAGCTCTTCATGGACGTCTTTTCTTCCTCCAGGTCTTCTGTCATTATCAGTCAAAGGGGCTGAAGTGGCGTCCATGACCATGGATGTGATCCAGAGTATCCCCAACCTGGACTGGCTCTCTGTCTGGGTCAAAGCGTACGCCTTCATTCATGCAGGGGACAACCAGAGAGCCATCAACACCATCTGGTGAGCTGAGCAGTCTGTTTGTATTCATACAGGTTCTTTTAACACACTAGTTTATAATACCTGACCCTGCCCCCCCTTCTCCTGCTCTCAGCTCTCTTGAGAAGAAGTCTCTGTTGCGGGATAACGTGGACCTCCTGGTGAGCCTGGCTGACGTCTACTTCAGGGCTGGTGACACCAAGAACGCCATCCTTAAGTTTGAACAGGCCCAGATGCTCGATCCGTACCTCATCAAAGGTAGGCTGCAGATGAACCTATTGGCTCCATACTGCTCTGTTTGTTACCATCGGGTCTGCAGCTGAAATATGAAGTCTAAACGTGTCATACAAGACGCATCCATTCATTCATTGCTCGGGAGAAAGAGGTGAACCAACGATGGGAAAGTGATAGAATGAGCATGATTTGAACAGTCGTCCTCCCTGCTGTGTGATACGAGTCTGTAGTAGCCTGTGTGATTAACTTCCTTCATATCTTATAATCGACTATAGTTTGCTCAGAGTTGGTTAAATATGAGGCTTTTAAGACAGCAGACTGGCTCATGATTGTGATTGGTTACTGTATATTGGCTCGTAGGAACTCTGCGTTGATTTATAAAGTCGATCACCACCTTGGTGAGTGGGTAGCATGATGTCTGTGGAGGTTCTCAGTAGTGCTGGGCGATATGGCCAAAATTTGATATCACAATATTTTTTGCCTAATGTCGATATTCGATATGACTCGATATTTATCGTATTAAAGTTTATAAATGTAGCCTATAAAACTGAATCTCCCCTGTATTTAAAAAAAAAAAGATCACTGGCCCGACCTTTGTAACCGCTGGCCCAGGAACATTACTTTTGATTTGAAGAATAACAGTCACCATTTTACTCTTGAACCATTCTGATGCAAAAGTCAACTTTTATTTAATTAATTGAGCTCTAATTATAAAAATATTGTGTATTTTTCTTATATTTATGCGCTGATGTTTATTCACCATGCTGGTGAGTCTACTTAATCTGATATTAATGAGGCTGTGATAGATCTGGAATCTCTCCTTCTTTCTTCTCTGTGAGAAACTCTTCATCTTTAGATCTTTACTTTAGGAGCTCTCTTAAGGGCTAAGATGTTTTGTGAATAACTTTTATCTTTACCAGGATCTAGTCTTTAACTTTAACGTGTTCCAGCTCCTCCAGCTGTCTGTCACTGTGGATCAAACTTTTTTCCCTTCTGTTTTCGTCATGCCCAGCTGTCACTCTCAACTCTCCCGGTGATTTTTTTTCTTTGAATTCTGATTTAAGCTCGGCTTTTGTCGGGATATGATGGTTTTAAAACCATTTTACCAAACGTGTGTTTTAGTAGAGAAAACCTGCTCTAAAATCTGTGTGCGAGTGTACAACTTGAGAGTAGTGAACGCGCTCGCGGGAGTGACAGCCGTGAAGCCGCCAGCTGAACGTGCAATCAGCTGGACTCTGTCAATCAATCATCCGGGCCAGCAGGAAGGACACTTATAATGTCGAGCCCTGCGTTATGAGCCCTTTTTTTGGAAGTAATTCGGCCTCGCTCGCATCTTTCTCCTCCGTGTTGGTCGCTTACAAGAGCTAGGCTACTCAGTGGCAGGAGTGGAGTCTCCTCCGCCCTTTTGTCTCCGAGCAACAAGCGCTGCCGCGGAAATCTCGCAGAGCAATGAAATATCGCGAGAAAACTTTGAAGTAGTTTAAAAAATAAAATCGATGTTCCCTTTTCCATATCAAGCATTAATTAAATATCGATCGAATCGAGCTTCACGATATATCGCCCAGCACTAGTTCTCAGTCATCCAGGTTAGGGTAAATTCAAAGCTTGGTTGAAGATCACCTCTCCTCCTCCGAAAGACTTCTTCAGTTCTGAACTATCTGGTGGAGGATGCAGTGTGATCTCTTCTATCTGGGTTTAGTGAAAGAAACCCCTTCACAATATACGAGCCCCATCTTTAAAGGCAGGGTCGGTCATTTTCTGAAACTAGCATGATTTTGAAAGTTCTCCGTCTGCAACCCATGTCTCATGTTTCATTCAGTGGTAAGTAAAGTCACAGTATAAACTCCTAAAGTCATCAGTGACGTGCTTTGAGTGTGAGCTAGAGCACACAAGAGGTAGAGAGCGAGCAGGGAGACAGGGAGGCGTGTGATTGGTTCATCAGATTGGTACCTCGTGGCAGACATTGGTCAAAGTTTTTACAGACTTACAACTGATACAGATGATGGATTTTCTTTGTTTCTTTTTCAGAGAACATGAGTTATTAATTTCTGTCAGGACCTAAAGACAATTTCCACCAGAATCTTAAAAAGTGGATCTGGAGGAAATGAACAACCCTGCCTCTAATGTTAGATTTGTTGTATGCACTTGCAGGAATGGATGTCTATGGCTACCTGATGGCCCGTGAAGGACACTTGGAGGATGTGGAAGTCCTCGGTGGGCGATTGTTTAATATTTCAGACCAGCATGCAGAACCCTGGGTGATCTCTGGGTGAGTCTCTTTGAACACAATGCTAAAATAAATAGCTGTATTGTTGCGCTCTCATATCCCTGCCTGCCACCTTTTTTTTGTAATCTTTTAAATATTTTTTTTGTGGTTCAGTTGTCACAGCTTTTACAGCAAGCGCTACTCCCGAGCCCTCTACCTGGGAGCCAAGGCCATCCAGCTGAACAGCAACAGTGTGCAGGCCCTCCTCCTTAAGGGGGCAGCACTGAGAAACATGGGGCGCGTTCAAGAGGCCATCATCCACTTCAGAGAGGCTATGCGCCTGGCCCCCTGCCGACTCGACTGCTATGAAGGTTTGTTCTGTCTTTAGTGATCTGTATGACTTCAGCCAGCACGACCTCTTAATATTAAAACTGTCCGTTTGCAGGACTCATCGACTGTTACCTGGCATCCAATGGGATTCGAGAAGCCATGGGGATGGCCAATAACATTTATAAAACCCTGGGGGCCAACGCACAGACTCTGACCATCCTCGCCACGGTGTGCCTGGAAGACCCCGTGACTCAGGAGAAAGCCAAAACCCTGCTGGACAAAGCCCTCGCCCAGAGACCGGACTACACCAAAGCCGTGGTCAAAAAGGCTGAACTGCTCAGTACGTACAGCCGCTGCATCAACCAGCAATCATCGTCTATTCAGTAAGATTCAAAATGGATAAACAGCTGCTAATGAAAATGTTTCTGTTGTCTCTTAAAGGTCGGGAGCAGAAATATGAAGAAGGGATCGCTCTCCTTCGGAACGCCCTGGCCAATCAGAGTGACTGTGTCCTGCACAGGATGCTGGGAGATTTCTTGGTGGCCGTCAATGATTACCAAGAAGCCATGGATCAGTACAGTATAGCGCTAAGGTGAGACTGTTTTTCACTCTTAAACTTTGAGATTGTGTACCTGTAAAGAGAATGAGGATTTAAAATCTATGTTTTCTCGTTCTCTCCCTGAAGCCTGGATCCAAATGACCAGAAGTCTTTAGAAGGCATGCAGAAGATGGAGAAGGAAGAAAGTCCCACGGATGCCACCGTGGAGCTGGACGGTGATGATATGGAGGGCAGTGGAGAGGACGGAGACTTGGAGGGCAGCGACAGTGAAGCGGCACAGTGGGCCGATCAGGAACAGTGGTTTGGCATGCAGTGACCTCAGCCTCCGAGGGACGCTCGCTCTGATCCCTCTCCTGACACACTGCGGCCTGTGTGAAGAATTCAGCCTTAAGGGCTTAAAAAAAAAAAGCAGGACTAAGATGTTTTCCAAACATCCTGACATCATAAATCAAAACACTTCACTGCGGCGCTAATCAAGGCCAGTGCGCTCATCTCTGTCACTCAGAAGTCTCCGGGGGATCAGCAGACACAGAACACGGAGAGAAGTTGCCCACGACTGCTCAGTGTTTGTACAAAAAAAACTTGTCATTCAAGGAACTTTGACTATTACTTCTCCAGCTTCTTTTCTTAAAGTGGCTTCATGAATCCGTTTTATTTTATGCCTTTATTTTATAGACAGTCAGAGAGGGAGGGAGAGAGAGAGTCAGAGAAAGGGGGAGAGAGTCAGAGAAAGAGGGAGGGGGAGAGAGAAAGAGGGAGGGGGAGAGAGAGAGAGTCAGAAAGAGGGAGGGGGAGAGAGAGAGAGTCAGAAAGAGGGAGGGGGAGAGAGAGAGAGTCAGAGAAAGAGGGAGGGGGAGAGAGAGTCAGAGAAAGAGGAAGGGGGAGAGAGAGAGAGTCAGAGAAAGAGGGAGGGGGAGAGAGCCTCCGTACTAGCCACTAGGCTACTGGCCCCCCCCGGCTTCATGAGTTCATGGGTCACTGTTCCTGGTAGTGAAATTATTAACACACTTGATTCCTAACATTTTGAGTATCTGAGGAACGACTCGGATGCTTCTTAGGGTGAGGTGTGCAGCCAGCACTGTATCAGAATCAGGAGACGGCGTGGATGACAGGAGGGCGGGGCCACTTTTTAAACAAGTGTTTTGTTTGAGCCCGACTGACTCGCATGTTGGCCGACAGGTGGTCTGTGAATATGTACCGTACCTGTGTGCTCTGACGTGTCATGTTGTTTTCCATTCAGTCGTGATGAACATGCTGCTTCTTATTTCCCCGTTTGTCTGCCTTACTGCGTGAAAGAATGACCATATAACGACCTCCTGTACGTGGAAAGTGTTCACCATTTCAACACTGCTGTTTATAGTCTTTTGTACATATTTTTAAAGTGTATAATAAAATAATCAAACAGTCACTTCAACTGATTGTTATGGTCCTGTTTTCTGAATGTGCACTGATGGAGAGCAGCCGGAGCAGCCATGTTTCCCTGTGAGCCTTTGGGCTTAGCTTAATGCTAACGTAACCAGCTAGCATATAACATAACATAATATGCATGATTTGTTTTATCAATAAAAAAGGCTTTTCATGCCTTTGAGGGGACAGGGAAGCGGATAAAGTCAGATGAGAGTGGGTGATGACGTGTAATAAATATTTGTTCATGGGCTGCGGCTCAGTGAAAAAGTTGGCTTCTCAACCGGAAGGTCGAGGGTTCGATCCCCATCTCCTGCAGCCGCATGTTGATGTTGAAACCCAAGTTGCTCCTGCTGCTTCTTCAGTGGCGTATGAATGGATGAGTTAATACTGATGGACTCTTTACACAGCGGCCTCTACCATCAGTGTGTGAATGCGTATGAATGGATGAGTTGATACTGATGGACTCTTTACACAGCGGCCTCTACCATCAGTGTGTGAATGTGTATGAATGGATGAGTTAATACTGATGGACTCTTTACTCAGCAGCCTCTACCATCAGTGTGTGAATGTGTATGAATGGATGAGTTAATACTGATGGACTCTTTACTCAGCAGCCTCTACCATCAGTGTGTGAATGCGTATGAATGGATGAGTTAATACTGATGGACTCTTTACTCAGCAGCCTCTACCATCAGTGTGTGAATGCGTATGAATGGATGAGTTAATACTGATGGACTCTTTACTCAGCAGCCTCTACCATCAGCATGTGAATGTGTTGGTGTGACCTGTGGTGTAAAAGATCTTTGAGTAGTCAAAAGAATGGAAAAGAAATATACAAGCTCAAGACCATTTACCATTTAAAGCTTTCCTTCCTGTTTCTATCGACTTAACAAGAAAGAATACCACACAGTCGTGGTTCATTACTTTGATTTTAACTCGGCTTACTGAACATTATTTAACTCTCTGAGAAGTCAAAGACACGCAGCAGCAGCAGAACGCTCTCCAAAGAATGGCGCACACTTCCTCCCATACAAGTTTATTCACAGAAATCAAAGACACAGGTTTAAAACAAAGTTAAGACCGAGCCTCAAAGCACTGACACATGAGAGAGGTCAGTATGTGTCAAAGATTTATTCCTTTAAAATGTCGATTACTGATTTAATTCATGTCGGGAAAAAAGGAATAGTACATCTCTTTTTCTCCAGTGTACAGCAACCACAGCTGACAGGTGTGTGTTCAAACACAGCACACAGGCATGTCCAACACATGCACAGTTCGGTGTGCTAATTATGTGTGTATGTTTCGATATTGAATATAAACACACAAATATATTTATGTACATACACATAATGAAAACTAATCAGGATGTGTGAACGTTTCCAGGCCCCGCAGGATGCATCAGGGAGTCCACAAAGTGGAAAAGAAACGTTAGCAACAAGTGCAGCTCTCTCCGTTTATTACTCTCCCAATTCAACACACTGATAGTCGTCGGTAAAGGACACAGTACGTTGTCTTGGTAACGGTCACATGGAGAGACAATGGAGCTCCGGCCTGAACATTGGAATCTAGGGATTTACTTCACCCCCCATTTGGTCTTAAATTACCCGTCCCACCGTCTTTCACACTCTCATGATGGACGCCAAAAACACGGTCAGGTAACTCTTCAGTTTACATGTAAGCCAGAAAGGGGGGGGGGGGGGGGGGGGCGGGGGTTATACAGAAAAGCAACAGATAACATGACATCAGACTTTGACATTAGTCAACTGTTACAAATATTCTGCAAGCTGAGAACATACAGTCCTCCTACAAACCCCTTCACAACGTGTTACATGCTCTAAAGGAAGGGCAGGTTCCAGTCTGCTACGGGTTACAGTGAGAGTCCATGAGCCCCTTGATAGACCATCGACGTGAGAGGTGAGTCCAACGCCATGACAGGTGAGTCCATCCCCCATGAGAGGTGAGTCCAACGCCATGACAGGTGAGTCCATCCCCATGACAGGTGAGTCCATCCCCCATGACAGGTGAGTCCATCCCCATGACAGGTGAGTCCATCGCCATGACAGGTGAGTCCATCCCCATGACAGGTGAGTCCATCCCCCATGAGAGGTGAGTCCAACGCCATGACAGGTGAGTCCATCCCCATGACAGGTGAGTCCATCGCCCATGACACACGAGTCCTCGCCCATGACACGTGAGTCCATCCCCCATGACAGGTGAGTCCATCCCCCATGACAGGTGAGTCCTCGCCCATGACACGTGAGTCCATCCCCCATGACAGGTGAGTCCATCGCCCATGACAGGTGAGTCCATCGCCCACGAGAGGTGAGTCCATCGCCCACGAGAGGTGAGTCCATCGCCCACGAGAGGTGAGTCCTCGCCCATGACAGGTGAGTCCATCGCCCATGACAGGTGAGTCCATCGCCCACGAGAGGTGAGTCCATCGCCCACGAGAGGTGAGTCCTCGCCCATGACAGGTGAGTCCATCGCCCATGACAGGTGAGTCCATCGCCCATGACAGGTGAGTCCATCGCCCATGACAGGTGAGTCCTCGCCCATGAGAGGTGAGTCCATCGCCCATGACAGGTGAGTCCATCGCCCATGACAGGTGAGTCCTCGCCCATGAGAGGTGAGTCCATCCCCCATGACAGGTGAGTCCATCGCCCACGAGAGGTGAGTCCTCGCCCATGACAGGTGAGTCCATCGCCCACGAGAGGTGAGTCCTCGCCCATGACAGGTGCTGGAATGCTGGGAGCGTTAACGGGGTCCAAAGAAAGAGTGCAGAAAAACAAAGGATTAGGGAGAGGAGGAGGGCAGCCCTGAGCGCTTCCTGAGGACTCAACAGTGTCCCATCAGATCCTGATTCTTCCTGCCGCTGGGCAAACCAGGGGCCACTATGGCAACAAGTCCAATGAGATCCTCCACTGAGCTCTTCATATATTCTTTATGATGTTGGCAGTGTCATTAAAAAAAAAAAAGGAATAGGAGGAAAACGTTTAAAAGCTAACTGTGAACACAGTAAGACTGCAGTGAACAGAGCGGGTCGACTGCTCTGCCGGACTTTAAACATAAAAAAAGTCAGAAAGGAGAAACAGATGATGGATTAAAGTGGCTCAACACTACTGGATGTTAGAAAGGAAGAGGTGCAAAGCTTGGCAAAATATAGACAAAAGAAGAAAACAAAACAGGTGATGAGGTACATCCGCTGCTAAAGGTCGTCTACCAATCATCATCTTTGATTTTTCCCCTTGAAGTCAAATGAAACACAAACTAGTAGTTCAGGATGTCTCCGTGTCGGCTGGAAGAAAACAGGAGTCTGAAGGCGATGAAACCTCAGACAACCGTCTCAAAACAAACGTCTCCCTGCAAAGCACAGCGGCCACCACGCCTGTCCAAAACAAAAACGAGAGATCAACAAAGAAGTCCGGATACGGTGAGTCCTCCTTCCTCTTCCTCGGGCGCAGAGCTGTCCCTTGTGCAGAGGGGGGAGACTCATGAAGAATGTGGGGCGTTTATGGAGAATAATTGGAACAATATGGCGGATGGTTGTCAGCTTGCAGATCCGTGAAGGACTTCAGGTCAATCATGGTCGTCTGCTGAATCCCAAATAAAAGTCGATCTGGCGTCAAATAAATCTGTACACGTTCCAAGTCTTCATGATGACTTTGTCCAAAGGGGACGTTTTGTATTTTTTTTTTAATCTTTCTCTGTATATTTATTAAATCTTTATCTGCTCTTTAATTTAGAAGCTCTGAGTCCCATCTTGTGTGTATGCTTGTGTCAAGAATATACGCCGCGGGCCTTTGGTGGGGGGTGGGGGGGGGGCCTCGGAGGCCGCTAGCAGCACTTCTTCTTCCGTTTACTGTTCCGGGTGAGTTTGACCACGTCGTTCTGTTGCTGCTGCTGCTGCTTGGCCAGCACCTCCTTCTTGGCTCTTAGCACTAGCTCTGTGATGCAGTTGAACATCTGCAGGGTGAGGACAGAATAAACACAAACAATCAGTCACAACTTCTAAAAAAAAAGATGCACATGGTTTTTCTTTGACTTCCTCAAAGGTCAAAATAAAAACAGTTTGAGGTGTCAAATCAGCTATCATTCAACCTGAACAGATGACTGTTTCTTCTGAGAGCATGACGAAGTGACTGACTCTACAGCCACCATCCATTTAGCTTAGCTTAGCATAGAAAACGAGGGAAAGTAGTGAAGAAGCCTCAACATGAGAAGAGACCCGGGATTCAACGTGTGTGTTTGAGCTTTGGAGGAAGTTTGCTTCTGATAATTAAAACTCTGTTTCCAGTTTGAAGATGAGCTGAAGAACTTTTATAAATTGGACAAATCGGTCTGTAAAATTTAGAAAACTATGAAAATACACAATTACTGTAAAATCCAGAATATAAGTTGCAGTCGGATTTGGAGGAGAAAAAATGTTAAAAGCGTCTTCCTGCGTGATGATTTCTGTTGTGTTCAGGTAAGTCGACAACATGCCTCATTATTTTATACTGGTATATTGGTCGCACTGGTGTACAGGATGTAGCCAATTTTTTAGAAGAAAAGATAGGTATCAAAAGTGTGTCCTATACACCAGATTTTAAGGTACCTGATTCACTGAGAAATCATATGAAGAGTAACACCCAATTCACACATACTCCGTGCGCGCCGCGGTCCGTCAGCGCCACGGTTTTGCTCCGTCGGACGGCTTGCGCCCATTCACACTGGATCCGTTTCTGGGACGTCAGCGCAGCGGAGCGCACCCAGGACACAGGAGAACTACAAGATCCCGCGGGAATAAAGAGAAAAACATGCAAACAACATGTTGCTTTGTCTTTCTGAGGATGCAGTGTTGTTCATTCTGTTTTGACGTAATGTTGATAAAGTGATGAAAAATACGATCGTGAGTCTGTATATTGTGTTTTATTTTGAAATTGACTGGATGCTCTGTGCGTTTCCTTGTCTGACTTCCTGTCCGGGCTGTCATATTCTGTCCAGTTTGACGCTTGCCTGCAGCGCACTCCGGCGAAAATAGACTCGCTGCGTATTTGAAACGGAGCAGAGCATAGTGCTGGCGACGGACCGCAGCGCGCCCTGTGTGAACACAATGATTGACTAGAGTGGAAGCTAAGTACAACGTACTGCGCGGCGCTGACGGACCTTACGTATGTGTGAATAGGGGGTAAGGCCCTGAGAAGACAAGAGACAGGGTGAGACAGAGTGAGACAGTGTGAGAAAACGTGAGACAGTGTGAGACAGTGTGAGACAGTGTGAGACAGAGCGAGAAAGAGTGAGACATTGTGAGAAAACGTGAGGCAGTATGAGACAACGTGAGACAGAGTGAGAATGGGTGAGACAGAGTGGGCCGTAGTGAGACAGAGTGAGAAAGAGTGAGGCAGCATGATACCTGGTGAGAAACAGTGAGACATTGTGAGACAGAGTGAGACATGGTGAGACAGAGTGAGACAGCTGACCGATGAGCAGGTCTCACAGATTATTTGGGCATGCTTCTTAATTCAGGACTTCAGCTGAGCTGCTCTGCATACCGGACATGCTGCTCCACACAAACACATGAACAATGAGTCAGACACACGGGGACAATGAGTTACCTCTTCAACGTTGATGTTCTCTTTTGCACTCGTCTCAAACAGGTTGATCCCCATCTGCTCTGCAAACTTCTGCGCGTCAGTCGTCTCCACCACCTTGGAGTTCGGGTCGTCATTTTTGTTTCCCACTGAAAACAGGAAATGGATGAGAGGTGAGGGGACAGGAAGCTGGAATCTTGTTTTCTTTTTATCTAAATTAATCTAAAGGAGTCCTGGGTGACAGGTGCACTCACCTAATATTCGGCACACGTCGTCACAGTTCTGGTTGATTTCATGTAGCCATCGTTTCACATTGACGAAGGACTCTGCGCTCGTGACGTCGTACACCACTATGACCCCATGTGTTCCTCTGTAGTACCTGGACAAGCACGGGTACAGACACAGACTCAAACTCAGGGTTCATGTTTTAGAGAGAAATATGGATTTGGTGTGTCTGCAATGTTCATTAAAGAGTGTATCTGAAAGGAGATAAATAAACAGCCGGCACAGACACACATATTGGCTGTCTTCTGTGACATCATCAACACGCCTCCCTCAGAAAGCTCTGGACGTCTTTACGAGCAGCGTTTAAACCTTAGCTCTGACTTCAAGCTTAAGGGGCCTGCAGGATGACGTCTCACTAACACACAGATAAACTGTTTGTGAAGTAAACGTTGTCACATGCAGCTCCTGCAGGGAGAGTTCAGGACCATGAGGTATGTGCTCTCCATTCTTTGGTCAGAGTATTATATACATGGTCAAAACTGCTGCTGTCGAGGTTTGTGTGATATCTATGATCTCTGAAAAACTCCCTCCCATTGTCAGAGCATGGACCTCTCAAAACCTGAAAAAACAGTTTCCCACTCCAGTTTGTCTTTTAGTCAAAGTGAGTGTTGTTGGGAAGTAGAGAAGCTATTCTAGCACTTCTCCAGTGATCAGCTCTGATCCCTCTGCGTTGAGGCTATGGTGGAGGCCGTCTCATTGGATAAAGGAGACTCTGTTTGGCACACAGTGACGGACCTGCTCTCTGTGAAAAGAGCCTTTAGGTCACATGTTTATAAGTTACTGTTAGCTTTGACTTACATATAACATAAAGAGATGACACAGCAAACAGTGATGAAGTGTGGTCGATCCTTGGGAGGAGGTGAGGATTAAAGGCCTTTTTATGAAGAGTTGAAAATCTGAAACTTTTTTGAACCCGTGATGGACTCTGGTGATGTTCTGTACATGCACGCCTCTGCTCTGTGTCTCTGTGTATGCAGCCTAACAAACTGAAAGCTCTGACTCATGGTGAGTTGTACTATCGGGTAGGATGGCGTGCTCTGGTGACCCTGCTACACTTATATATATAAGGCAGTTATTGGTCTGCTCTCACACTACCTCTGTGTTTCTATCAGGCAGGAAAGTACCAGACAGTATTCATCAGGACCTCTTCATGCTCTGTGTCTCAAACACTCGGACAGAAAGTAGGAACAGGTCTTCTGGGTGTTCTGCACCCCTCAGCCTGGAATCTGTTGCAGAACGACTCAAAGCTCCCGGAGCTGGAGTCCCTAAAGGTTTTTAAATCTACAATGAAAGACCTGGCAGCAGATTGTAAAGGATGTCATGTTTTAGCTCGACTTGAACTACTAACTCATAGAAAGTTTTCTTTAAATCCAAACTTCAGTGGTTTTTGTAAATCCTACTTTATCTCTCCGTCTGTAACTTTCTGTTCCACGGCTGACTCCCTTTGGAAAAAGAGGTTCTTAATGTCAATGGGACCAATTTAGTTCAATAATGAAATCCTAGTTCATCATGTGAAGAAAAAGCCAGCTGTCCTCATCACCTACAGCCCACTTTAACAAAGCGAACAGCTCAACATAATCCACCTCTAGAGCGACATTTCATCACTTTTTTACATAGTTTTGTGGCTCTTCCTACTTCTGGTGTTGATGTCCAACAGGGAGAGGTAGATCTCGACACACATACACCTGAATCAAAGCGGGGCTACAGGACTGTAAATGTGCAGCAAACTTTCAGACTCGGCCCCAGAGAGGGAGCATCCCCAATGTACTTGCACTTGCCAAACAGACACAAAGAACCTTTTGTCAGGCATCCTGTGTGTATGTGTGTCAGTGTTTCTGCCTCCCATGACAATGTGGGGATTTGGTGTTGACTGAACGTCCCCAATAGGCATGATGGGACTATTCATACCACGATTATCCATGCCAGAATAACTGCAATAAACAATCTTATCCCCACGTTCATTAAAGCACGCTCCAAAAAGCTCAAATTCAAACGGCCCTGCGTCAAAATACAGTAACTCACAGTCAGTTTTATTTCCTTCATTCCTCTATTGGATGGAATCAAAGATATGAACCATTTTTATTCAGTGAATGTCTCCATAAGTGATAAATCTCATTAGTGAAACAAACGAGCTCCATTTATACATCATGAGGTCTCGATCCAAACATAAAACATAAAGGATGACAATCAATCAATAAAAGACTGAACTTCAATGTGCTGGACAATGTTTCTAAAGGAGCAGTATGTAACTCTGACACCTAGTGTTTAAAATGGGTACTGCAGTCTAAATTCTAAACATCATAGAGAGCTGTCTCCCCCCTCCTCTCTAGAGTTGATGCTCACACAGGTCACCATGTGGTGGACTCTGAAGCTTCAGTGTTTATCCAGCTCTGTATGGGTCTGTAAACCTTTCTGTGTTCTAACCTCTCTCCATTTTTCAAAAACATCTCCAATATTGATCCTAGTTTGAGCACGTTTCTGCTCGTGGAGCTTATTAGAAACATGCAGAGGCTTTTTAGGTCGGGTACAATCACTTCTATCTGAACCACTTCTCTTGCTGCTTCCATCACTGCAACACCTGTTGACCTGATAACTGCTCTCATATCTAGTAAGCTGAGGGGCGTCCAAAACGGCCGTGTGTGTGTGTGTGTGTGTGTGTGGGGGTGCCTTAAAATCGCCTACCTTCAGTGTTATGTCCTATACTGGTGATGGGGGACAGGGGGCGCAAGAGGGTGCTGTAGGTTGTAAAAAGTACGCGATCATGAACAGTCTTCGTGGTAATTATTGAACTAACATTGGTAGCAGAGGATGGCCGCTGGCAATTATAAAGTTCCGCCGCCGTTTGACGAGAAGAAGTCATACGAAAGTTGGAAAAATTAGGTCGAAATTTGGAGGTTAGTTACCGATTTGGAGAAGAAGAAGCAGGCATTGGCAGTTGCCTTGTTGCTAACCGGAAGAGCGAGGGATAGCGCGCTGGAAATCGCCGCGGAGGACTTGAATAAGGATGATGGAATGACTAAACTTCTGACAAAATTAGACTCTGTGAGGAAAAAGGTCGACAGTACGAGGCACAAAGATGAAATACTCATTGTAAATGACGACATTTTCATGTCTGCCAAACATTCTGAGCTCAACAACTGGATAAAGAATGAAGTGTTTGAAGAGGTGAAGGATGAAGGCCAGAAATGCATCTCTACAAGGTAGGTTTGCACTCTCAAGGAAACACCTGATGGTGTTGTACCAAAAGCTAGATTAGTTGCAAGAGGCTTTGAAGAAATGAACACTCAGGAACTCCAAAAAGACTCACCTACCTGTGCCTCAGAGTCTCTGAAAATGATAATGGCTGTCATATGCCAAAAGAAGTGGCCGCTGAACTCCATGGACATTAACGCAGCCTTTCTACAAGGTAAAGAGTTGGCTAGAAATGTGTATGTCAGGCCTCCCCAAGAAGCCCAGAGGCAAGGCCATCTTTGGAAGCTGAAAAAGTGTGTTTATGGTCTTGCAGATGCTTCTCTGTATTGGTATAACAGAGTAAAAGACACAATGCAGAAGTTGGGAGCCACTGTGTCACAAGTTGATCCAGCAGTGTTCTATTGGCTGGATGACTCCTGCAATGTGATGGGGATTCTTGCTTGTCACGTGGATGATTTCATTTGGGGTGGTACAAAGACATTTTCCACAACAGTTATCCCTCACTTGAAAGCTGTTTTCCAGGTTGGACGTGAAGAACACAACAGCTTCAACTACATTGGAATAGAGATTCACTCTCTGAAGGATGAGATACAGGTACAACAAAGTATGTACAGAAAAAATCTGCAGCCCATTCCTGTGGACCCCACCAGAGCAACTGAGAGAGAGGCTCCTTTAATAGAAACTGAAACTGAGATGCTCAAGTCAAAGATTGGCCAAATATTGTGGGTGGCAAGGCAGAGTAGACCTGACATTTTGTGTGACATTTCCATGCTGGCATCTGGTACAAAACATGCCACTGTTCAGACCCTGCACAATGCAAACAAACTAATCAGAAAACTGAAATCAGAAGATGTGACCTTGAGGTTTCAGCACCTTGGAGAGGACCGGTCACTAAAACTAGTGGTGTTCAGTGATTCCTCAATAACCTTCCTGATGGAGGCAATGGAAGATTCTCACCTTTATGCTGGCAGTCATAGAGAATCAGGAGAGTTGTCCACAGTACTTTGGCTGGAGAGACGTTAGCACTTGCAGATGGCATTGACAGTGCAGTTTTCTTAGCCACACTTTTCTCAGAGCTTACCACAGGTGATTACCGACGAAATACCTTGCCTATTGTGTGTGTAACAGATAATTATTCTCTTCTGGATGCCGTCAAATCTACCAAATCAGTCACAGAGAAGAGACTCCGCCTCGAAATCAGCAGCATCAAGGAGCTCATCCACTCCAAGGTCGTCCAGCAGATCATGTGGTCAACTACAAAGGAGCAGCTTGCAGACTGTTTAACAAAAAAGGGGACCTCTGCACTAACTCTACTGAAAGCTTTCAGTGAAGGTGTATGGCAACTTACAGGCTAAGTGGACTACAAAGAAGAGCTTTTCCACATACAAAATAGTGTTACTAAAGTTGCAACTATAAACCTATGTTCATCTGTTAAAAGGAACTAAGCATTTGTGTTTCCTAAACTGTTAAATGTTTTGGACTTTTTCTTTGAAGAGGAAGGGGAGTTTGTTAAGTGTTATGTCCTATACTGGTGATGGGGGACAGGGGGCGCAAGAGGGTGCTGTAGGTTGTGGTTATCGCTGTACCAAGTGTCGAACAAGAGTTCCAGTAAAGTACATCATGAACAGTCTTCGTGGTAATTATTGAACTAACAATGGACCAAACAAATCCAGAGCATTCAGGAGCAGAATCTAAAGTTAGAAGGAGGACATACTGGCTGCTGCATTGTTGTCAGAGAAGACAGCACTTCAACATAGTATGTTTCCTTAATGTCTGATCAGATAGTAAGATCACTTTATCATTTCACTCTCTACACATCTCACTGATTGAACCATTAAATCACAACAATAAACTTCTCTTCAGTGATCGTTGTCTACTTTGAAATGTTATGTAGTCATCTCAATGTTCAACAGTGATGAGCCAGCAGACAACAGGAAGTGTGTTTATGTGTGTGTGTTTTTACTTAGTAAACAGGAATAGATGAGCATAAACTACCAATAACAGACAGCAGGCATGAGGGGGCAAACCTTTAGTCAGGACTTGACCTCTAAAAATCTTTCAGCAAGCTGGGCAGCTATAAACCGACCATGTGATCACAACATCCCTGATAACAGGTAAAACATTTAAACTTACTTCAGGAAGGACAGGCCTTTGAAATCTGTATCTCACATTGATCTGGAACTTTTAAAGTCTTCATTGAAGCTTCGGGCATGAGGCCCCCACCTGAGGCTAGACTTCACTGGCAGGTGGACCTGTTCCCTGACACTGATCCATCTCCACAGAGCACGGAGATAACACATAGAGGATAGTTTACAGAAAAAGGGCCCAAAGTTATCCAAACCCAGAGGTACATGGAGGTACAGCAGTGTGACACACACCGCGCACGCTCAACAGGGTAAAGACACCCAGCCCTCGCCATCATTTAGCCCTGCAGTATGTGACCAAAGGGCCTCGCTCTCACATCTGTAATTAGTCTGTGGGGAATTCCACCCAGTTTCACAGAGCAGCACCAACTCATTCAAGGAGTCCACAAACTGCTTCCTACATAAAACCTCATCTGAAGACCACAAGGAACCGTTCTGGGTTTGAACTTCTAATGCTGTGAAGAAAATAAAGAGATTACAAACAAAGCCTGTGTGTGTGTGTGTGTGTGTGTGTGTGTGCGTGCTCACGTGGATGTGATTGTGCGGAAGCGCTCCTGTCCTGCTGTATCCCAGATCTGTAGCTTCACCTTCTCCCCGTTGATCTCAACTGTTCGGATCTTAAAGTCAACACCGATTGTGGTGATGTAGCTACCTGCAAACACGCACACAAGCAGAAAAATCAGGTTAAGACGAACAAACGACAACCACCACACCAATGATGCTACTGAGTGGAGGGGAGAAGCACGCACCTGAAAATGTGTTGTCTGCAAATCGCAGGAGGAGACTGCTCTTCCCCACCCCTGAAGAGGAAACAAGAACAGGATGAGGTTTAGAGAAGGACCCCGGAAGAGAATGACATCAAACACAGGAACAAGTTTACAATACAGAAGAAACATTCTTTATGTGTATTTACCTCAGACACCTTTTGATTTGTTTAAAGCTGAACATCAGACTTGGGAGTTTCTGTACATCATAAACTTTCCACTTTCTGCTCAGCTTTAGTTTCTCATATGAAACTCGAGTCACCCAAGAGTGAAAAACCACAAAACAGCTACAAAACAAATACAAGAAATCAACCGAAACACTCTGTAATTCCTGTGTACTGACAGATTTGGTGCTGTGGCTAGCACCCTACACGCTCATCGAAAGCATGTAGATGATGCCTTACCGAGCTTAGTCAGGACAATAGTAGAACAAACAGTTGTAAAAATAAAATAAAAAAACACCTGCATCAGAGCGTCAGCGGCAAGACATGTGACCGAGCAAATATATCATGGTTCCTAAAATGACCACGGATGATAAACAGTTCTCTCTGAGAAATAACAGCCAGGTGACGGGAGAGGATGGAGCAGAGGAAACAGACCAAACATTAAAAAAAAAGATAAATAAGAGGGACCAGTACTGTGACTTTAACCATGATTTATCGTGCTGCAGCTAATTATCAATGTTTGATAATAAGTGTAGAATTTATATGTATAGTGTGTATATGTGTGTTTGTCTTGTATGTCATTGTTTAGTTACTCTGCTGTGTTTTAAGGAGGAAAATAATTATAAGATTTGTCCAACACTGTATTTATTGATTGCATAGATGATTAAGTACTTTGCCTGTTATTGTGCTGCCATTTATTTCTATTTTTGTCTTTTTCTGTTCCGTCTTGGACATTGTTGTTTTTATAATTTATTTTGTGTGGATTTTAAATTCATGTTTGTATGAGTGGACCCCAGGAAGAGTAGTCGCTACTTAGGTAGTGGCTAATGGGGATCCAAATAAACAATAAGCTGAAAGTGAAGTTAATCTGCGGCCCTGCCTTGGGTGGGTCTCAACTCTTGTGTTATTGTCGCCTCATGCCTGATTGGTCCGAACATGAAAGCTCTCAGGTTCCTGTTGGCTTGATGCTACAGAGTTTGATTCAAACAGACAATAACCAAAGCTTCAAAGACAGACCATTGTCTTTTTTGTACTTGAGAATCTTGAATAGTGAGCGTCTTCCTGCAGTCAGGACTGAGAGTATTATTTCCTCAAGGTGTCAGCGATGAAACGCTGCATGACCTTCCCATTTCCACCTTTAGAGCCTGAATCTTTTCACAGGATTGTACGTTACTGAGTTACTGAGTCAAACTGCTTTTCACATGCATGTGTGACTATGACAGACCACAAGATCAACAACTGCATCTAAATATTCAAACTCAGCCACAGTGGGCCTCAGAGATCCATTTATACAATGTCCTCTAACAGCACATCTGTCTACATGCAGCTGCACATGAGCAGACAGCATCTTTCTAAATCATCTCTGTGTGGCACTGCAGTATAGTACTGCCATGCTTCAGCTGTGGAGACACTGGCGTCTGTGTGAGCGACAGTGAAGGGCCTGCTGTGATTAAGTCGTTACTGTGAGCAGCCAGCTGATAGCCTCGTTCCAGAGTCAGGCCTGTCAATGAATGATCAATCACTGCCAACGAAGAAAGCTCTCCCGGCTGAGGTCATTGTAAAAGGTAAATGGTATATGGACTTGTTATGTGTTTTATTGTCTTCTGACTACTCTAGGCACCTTCACACCACAGGTCACACCTACGCCTTCACACACTGATGGTAGAGGCTGCTGAGTAAAGAGTCCATAAGTATTAACTCATCCATTCATACACATTCACACACTGATGGTAGAGGCTGCTGAGTAGAGAGTCCATCACTATGTGTATGAATGGATGAGTTAATACTTATGGACTCTTTACTCAGCAGCCTCTACCATCAGTGTGAATGTGTAGGTGTGACCTGCAGTGTAAAAGTGCTTTGTGGAGTCAGAAGACTAGAAAATAACTGTACAAGCTCAAGTCCATTCAATGTGACACTACACGACATACTACCATAGACTGTAAATAATAAGGACTTGTATCAGTGTACCCTGTTTAGCTGGACTGCAGTACAACATTCCTCCACTATATAGCAGCTAGCACTATCATGCTAGCCAGCTAAATAGCTAAATGCATTTCAATAACTTGACTTACTGGTTTTAACTACGTGCAACAAAGTTTACCAACATTAGCGCATGCAAACATACCTTAGCTGATAGGAATAACCGCATCTTTCTACATTTAGTCAATATGAAGCTAAATAACTGAGTCTAAAAGTAATGCTAGCATAACTTGCAGCTAGCTAACCAAGCTAACACATGAGAAAAAAAACAAATAAGGCCAAATTAGAGGAGTGTGGGAGCCCGGCTTGTGCAGACATGATGGTCACAGAGTGTGTTTTGTTGTAGTGCTCAAATTAAAGTATCAGCCAAATTTAAAGACGTCAGAAATGTGTTCTGAGACAGAGACTGGGTGCGATATCCGGCCTGATCGGCTGACATGCACCGCCCGGACACACAACCTCCGCCCTGTCAACGCCACAATAACATGGCGGACGTGTACAAATCACCAATCATATTCAAATGACAAAATCACCAAGTTAAACTAATGTAGACCCACGCCGGGAACACACTGCTCTATGTCTTCTTCTACACCTTGTCAGAAAAGAAGACCGAGGCCTACTTCCCGTCCCACATCCCCGGTGTCGCCTTACCGCTGTCCCCGATGATGAGCAGCTTGAAGAGGTAATCGTAGTCCCTGGCCATGCCGGTAGCTGGTGGCTCCCCCCGCCTTGTGCCGCTTCTTTGCTTGGTTTGCTGACCGACCCCCTGGGCTTGTAAGAATAAGAAACAGACCCCCAGATTCCGCGGTGTGAAAGTAAACGACCACTACCAATGCTAGAAATTATCAGCCCCCCCCAGCCGGCGGCGTTTATCTCGGGTATTCGCGGCGTCAGCAGTCCTCTCACTCCGCTTCAAACAGCCGGAAACTCCGCTTCCTTCTCTGGTGGAGCTGCTGCACCCAAGTGTCACCCGGCCACACTGCGCAGGCTCCTGCTACAACAGAGCCGTCACAGACCTGATCCATCCCGGTCATTCACGATTTACAGCAGTTCACATACCCAGCGGGAAAACCAGACGGAGATGAGCTGAAGACATTTTATCTCTTGAAGAGAGATTCTGCTCCTTTAATGGAAACTGTTTGTGTTGGTTCAAACACAATTAAAATTATGAATTACAATAAATATAAATATCACTCTATTAACACTAATTGAATGGCATCTCAGAAACTGTGATTCATTTAGCACAACTTAAATTAAAGTGGAAGTCTGTCTTTTTTTAAATGATTTTTTTGGGGTTTTTTTATGCCTTCATTGTAGAGACAGGAGAGTGGATAGAGTCAGAAAGAGAGGAATGACATGCAGGAAAGGAGCCACAGGTGGGATTCAAACCCTGAGCCACCGACTTGGAGGATTATAGCCTCGGTACATGGGAGGCATGCGTAATAACCACTACGCTAAGGCCCCATTGGATCTTTTACCCAAGTGTCATTCCAAGTGATGCGCCTCAAAAGTCTAGGGTGCATAAACCAAACTGTGCAGAAAAAAAGATTCCACCATTTCTCATAATACAGCATGAAATCAAGATCTTTTATTTCACATTGCCTTATTACAACCGTATCACTGAAATGATGATGTTTTTTGTTGGTTCGCTCCCCCCCCCCCCCCCCCAAAAAAAAGGTCTGACACAAAAGTCCAAAGGAAGGTTAAAGAAAGGGGCGTCTTTTCATTACAGCAGAATTTGAAACCTCTGACACTGTTTGGTAAATTGAGTTGCAAAACACAGAAACATCAAATTGGCCTTATGTAGTCTCAGCACAAGAGTACCAGGCAATTTAGAGATCAAATTAAAAATAAAAAAAACATGTAAATTTGGCTTAAAGACTGCTAAAATAATCAAAGAGAAAAACAACAACAAAGGTATTTGTTTGGTGATATACGTGGGAAAGCCCATTTCAGCCATGGTCCAATAAAGGCAACACAGGCGTGTGTAGCATGTATCTGGGGATCTACAAAATCATTTCATGTCTCCACCCCGCTCCATCACGTTAGGATGGTGTCGTCTATCTCTTCATTGGAGTCTGGCTGGCTGGAGATTTTCTTCAAGGAGCGCCGATGACACTCAGACAGCAGGTCGTTGCTTGCAGAGTCCAGAATGGCAGAAATACTCTGGAGAAGAACAGACAGAGTAAGGTAAATGGAATTATATTGTTCTTTTCTAGTCTCCTGACTCCTCAAAGCTCTTTCACACCGCAGGTCACACATACACATTCACACACTGATGGTAGAGGCTGCTGTGTAAAGAGTCCATCAGTATTAACTCATCCATTCATACACATTCACACACTGATGGTAGAGGCTGCTGTGTAAAGAGTCCATCAGTATTAACTCATCCATTCATACACTGATGGTAGAGGCTGCTGTGTAAAGAGTCCATCAGTATTAACTCATCCATTCATACACATTCACACACTGATGGTAGAGGCTGCTGTGTAAAGAGTCCATCAGTATTAACTCATCCATTCATACACATTCACACACTGATGGTAGAGGCTGCTGTGTAAAGAGTCCATCAGTATTAACTCATCCATTCATACACTGATGGTAGAGGCTGCTGTGTAAAGAGTCCATCAGTATTAACTCATCCATTCATACACATTCACACACTGATGGTAGAGGCTGCTGATTAAAGAGTCCATCAGTATTAACCCATCCATTCATACACATTCATACACCGCTGATGAAGCAGCAGGAGTAACTAGGGGTTAACAACCTTCCAGATGAGAGACGACGACTCTACCACCTGAGCCACAGCTGCCCCAGTGAGTGTTGTATTTGTGGTTTTTAGAAAGTGTGCGGTCTCACCTGCATAGTTTCTTCTCCCTGGCGGAGCCGCAGCAGGTTCACTATGGTGTGTTCACTCTGAGCTCTGACGCTGGTGTTCTTGTCCTTGGTGTTGTCCAGCAGACTCTTCAGCAGGGGCTTGATGAGACTGGCCTCCATGGAGGGCGTAGCTGGGTCTTTGAAAACCCACCACAGCACCCGCTCCGACACCAGTCTGATGTCACTCGACTGATTCTGAAGACACTGCGTGGTCACACAGACAAGCGACATCAATATACAGAACCCAACTGTCAAAGCAAGTACCCACTTAATGAAATGAGTTACTGTAAATCTCAGAGTGAACGTTCACTGTGGTGGTCAGTAAAGCCTCCAGACCACCTACCACCTCATGTGTTTTCTTTATTGACACATTTCATTTGAAGATAAGAATATGAGGAGCTTCAGTTGATGTAAACAGAGTCGCCTTTTTGAACTTTCAACGATCCGTCTCAGTCGCAGGTTGAGGAACAAACGAGTGTCTGACCCTGTAGGTACTCATCACTGTTTTCTTTCATTTCATTTCCACACATTGTTTGGCCTTTACTCTTTATTTACTGCTCCGTCTAGTTGTTCTTATACAAACCACTAGTATGACACCTATACTTGGAGGCAGCATTAGTGGATGTTTTGGAGCCTCTACCTTGACAAACTGTGTGATGGTGCGCTGGGAAACACTGCTGCCTCCTTCAGTTTGGAGATGATGCCTCATCAGGTATCCCATCGCTCTGATCCCACTGGTCGCTATGGGAATCTGTAAGGAGAGCAGAAACGTCCATCAGTATTAACTCATCAATTCATACGCTGTTGATGAAGCAGTGTGAGCAACTTTGAGTTAAGTGTCTTGCCCAAGAACACATCAACATGTGGCTGCAGGAGCTGGGGATCGAACCCCGACCTTTTGGTTGAGAGATGACTGACTCTACCTCTGAGCCACAGCCACCCCATGTGAGGGCAAAAGCATCGGATGTGTAAGTGCAAGTAATGGAACAGTATAAGACATAAGAGGTCATGTTATATGGACAGAAAATAAAGGTATTTATACTTCCTCTGTATTTGTTAAATCCTGTATTAAAGGGGACATATTCTGAAAAATCCACTTCTACAGTGTTTGTGAACATATATTTCGGTAACCTGAGTGTCTACTGATCCACAACATGTGAAATAAATCCATCCAGTCCTTTGTTTGTCTTCAATTCTACTACATCCTAGAAGTAGGGACTTCCTTGAACTTCCTCTGGTTGCCTGGTAACATTAGGCCCGGTGTCCAATTGGTTTGTAGCACCAGCATCTTTTCTCAATTGTTTTCAGTGAGTAGAAGCGTCATGAGCGTTTGAAGCAGCAGACGATGCATGGAGAAAAAAGTGCAGCGCCCAGCGTCTTTTTTCCAAGCGCTCCACCTTTTTTTGTGCGGCCGCTCTGACCTCTTAAATTGAAAATCTTTAATTTTTTAAGGAAAAGCGCTGTTGATGTAACCGGAGCTCTTTTCCAAATGTATGATATTCCCCATATGGATCGTGTCTTGTACCCACATCCTCTTTGCTCCGTGTCTGCTGGAGTAAAAATGATTTATGAAATATTAAAACATGCATTAAAAAGTAACAGAGCAGTGACGGCCATACAGTGGCTGTTGTCCACAGACTGTTGTCATAAAGACAGGACGACACTGCTCCTTAGTGCACAGCCAGCGCTTTACTGTACAGGAAAAACTGAAGGTGGACACAGGGCCTTAAAAGTTACATTCAAACCATATGAATCCAACTCCATCATTAAAGGTCACTTTGTACACGATATGCATTGCAGCACGAGTGACCAGTTCTCCACAGATGTGAGCGATATCTTTGTAAAGAGAGCTGCTCAGACGTTCTCCTCACCCGGTCAGCGGTGGCATTAGCCAACACACTCTCCATCACCGTGTCACAGTAGTCCTTCCCACACAGCTTCTCAGGAGCACATTTCACAGCTATAGCCAGCGCCAAGCTGCGGCCATGACGCACCATCCAGTCGACACCGGACACGTCCGCTGAAGGGCGAGAAGACATGTTAGTCAGAGTCACACGTCCATGATACTGTGATGATGGACATCTGTACTGCATAACGTTTCATCAACATCGGTGTAACGTCTGTGATGAACCACGACAATAAAGGACATTAAATAAGAGATGATGTCATATCTGATATACCGACCCAAGACGTGCTGAAGTAACAAAGTCTTCAGCTCCTCTTCTGACAGGAAGGCACACAGCTCACCGATACAGCCAGCCGATGCCATACGTGTTGCATCCTACACACACACACACACACACACGCAGACAGAAGACAGGTTCATAAAGGTTTCAAACTCTTCATAAAACCACATCCTCTCTACTTGACTTCCGTTTTTCTGCTCTGAGGAAACGACTGTGATGAACAGCGCTCTGTGAAATCGCTCACTGTGTGAAATACTTTTTATTTGTGAGTCATCACGTCATGCATTCAGCAGCCATCAGGGCTTTGAGTTTTAAAGAACATCTTCTAGTAGCTCCTCCTCTCATACCTCGTCATGTCCCAGCATGCCCAGTAATGTGGGGGTGATGGTCTTGCGGATGGCTGGGTCCACCTTGGCCCCGGCCCCCTGGATTACAAACCTTAGAGCCTGGAGCATGGTCTCTCTGTGGGGAATCAGAACACAGCCGAGCATGAAGTAAAAACACAAAGCATAATTTCAACAGAATTTAAAAATGCAGCCAGCACACTCCATTTGATTTAGTTAGCTGAATACTGATTTTAAAGAATAAAGCAATACTGATATTCAGTCTGTTTAATGTGCTGATTTAAAACAGGACAAAGATGTGATCTCAGTGGGACAATTTAAAGTGGATCAACTCAGCAGTGTCCTCCTTTGTGACGGGCTTCTCTCATTTCACACATGGAGCCTCGCTTCCATTGATCCTCTCAGGACTGAAGCTAATCATCAGTAGTTTGACAAAGAGCAAACATCATGAATGCATCCTGTTGCCACACCGCTGTGTCTGAGGCGGCACATTGTTACATCCTCTCCTCACAGGATAGAGGTGAGTAATTTAACCAAAGACAGAAGGTTGTTTTCAGACCGCTCCACCTGGAGGACCCTCATAGGTTTGAAGAGGACAATGCAAACTTTAAAAACATCAATAAAGTAATAATAAAGGTATGTGTTATCTGTTCTTCAGCGTGTCCTCTTGGGACCCCGTGTCAGGACCCCTGATCCTGACACAGGGGTCTTAATTGGTTCCAGGATTCACAGGAATATAAACAAATGTTTTCACAATCATTGTCTGAAAACTCATCTTGATGATTCAACATTCAGGTTTCTTCAGTACCTAACTGACTGGTGGACAGAGCTAGTATGCTAATGGTTGTGTGGACCAGAAGCTACTTGCACTATTTACAGGATTCGGGGTTATAAGAATTAAGAACCTGACATGGTATGGCTCAAAATGTGCCATAAAGGGCAGAGGGAAAGAGGACGGTTCAGAAACCACTCGAGTGAGTTGAGGGACAAGGGTCTGAACATCACAACTTTGAGCGAAGGCTGAGAGCTCGACTACTGTAGCTAGTAGAAGAGTAAACTCCACAAAGTGAAAACAGACGGGATTAAAAGACACAGCTGCACAGAAACTGAACTTTGTAAACTTTGCTGAACACAACAGAAATCGTCACGCAGGATGACAGTTAAGGTGGGGTTACACTAGGCAAAGTTATCCTGTAACGTGCTTAAGCTCAATTCAAACCAGTCATCACACTAAGACAGCCTTGTCCACCCAAAGGACACATCAGAAATAAACAGAGAGACGTATTCAGCCATTCAATGCATCAAGGAATGAAGGGGATTATCAGGGTTCCCACTCTTTTCCAGATATTATTTTAAATAAATATCGGCTTTTGACACGAGGGGGAGGCGGAGCCATTACATTATCTATAGAATTAAACTCAATCTGCGTTGTGGATTATGTAACAAATAGATACTTTTATTAACGTGTGGTGGTGAAAACGTCCAACTCTGTAGGAGAGTGTTGGAATAATTTTCCAGGACATTTGACTTTTTCTGTCATTTTCCAGGTGTTTTCCAGTACTGGAAAATTAGTCAACTGTTTTCCAGGTTTTCCAGATTTTCCAGGACGAGTGGGAATCCTGGATTATACACCAAAACAACCCCTTCTCAAATGCATAACCCGCCACAGAATCACCTCCAGGTCCAGATTCTTCAGCGTCACCTGACACTCCTTCACAGACAGTTAGGTTCACATGCAGACAAGAGGAGGCCGCTGGTTTGAAACAGGTGCCAAGGAAGCCATTGATAGCAGAGGTTTTTACAACTTGAATAAATTTATTAATATCCAGGAAGAATGAGCTGCAGCAGGCTCGCAAACGACTGGACCAAGAACTTCAACTAAGTCCAGTCATCTTCTGGATCAAGCTTTGAGTGTTTGAATGATTAGTCACTCTCACCCACCATTCTCCTCCACTAAGGTGGAGTGAAAAGGGAGTTGTCTTATTGGGTCCTGTGATGTCAAAAGCAGATTCATTCCTTTGCTGTAAATAGTTGAATTAGAGCATCAAAGGACAGAACACCTAATTAAGTACAGTTTAGTTAAATGCTGAGTGAGAGATCACACCATAAATAAATAAATAAATAAATAAATGTTGAGTGAGAGATCACACCATAAATAAATAAATAAATAAATAAATGTTGAGTGAGAGATCACACCATAAATAAATAAATAAATGTTGAGTGAGAGATCACACCATAAATAAATAAATAAATGTTGAGTGAGAGATCATATCATAAATAAATAAATAAATAAATAAATAAATGTTGAGTGAGAGATCACACCATAAATAAATAAATAAATGCTGAGTGAGAGATCACACCATAAATAAATAAATAAATGTTGAGTGAGAGATCACACCATAAATAAATAAATGTTGAGTGAGAGATCACACCATAAATAAATAAATGTTGAGTGAGAGATCACACCATAAATAAATAAATGTTGAGTGAGAGATCACACCATAAATAAATGCTGAGTGAGAGATCACACCATAAATAAATGCTGAGTGAGAGATCACACCATAAATAAATAAATGCTGAGTGAGAGATCACACCATAAATAAATGCTGAGTGAGAGATCACACCATAAATAAATAAATGTTGAGTGAGAGATCACACCATAAATAAATAAATGTTGAGTGAGAGATCACACCATAAATAAATAAATGTTGAGTGAGAGATCACACCATAAATAAATGCTGAGTGAGAGATCACACCATAAATAAATAAATGTTGAGTGAGAGATCACACCATAAATAAATAAATAAATAAATAAATGTTGAGTGAGAGATCACACCATAAATAAATAAATAAATAAATAAATGTTGAGTGAGAGATCACACCATAAATAAATAAATAAATAAATAAATGTTGAGTGAGAGATCACACCATAAATAAATAAATAAATGTTGAGTGAGAGATCACACCATAAATAAATAAATAAATGTTGAGTGAGAGATCATATCATAAATAAATAAATAAATAAATAAATAAATGTTGAGTGAGAGATCACACCATAAATAAATAAATAAATGCTGAGTGAGAGATCACACCATAAATAAATAAATAAATGTTGAGTGAGAGATCACACTATAAATAAATAAATGTTGAGTGAGAGATCACACCATAAATAAATAAATGTTGAGTGAGAGATCACACCATAAATAAATAAATGTTGAGTGAGAGATCACACCATAAATAAATGCTGAGTGAGAGATCACACCATAAATAAATGCTGAGTGAGAGATCACACCATAAATAAATAAATGCTGAGTGAGAGATCACACCATAAATAAATGCTGAGTGAGAGATCACACCATAAATAAATAAATGTTGAGTGAGAGATCACACCATAAATAAATAAATGTTGAGTGAGAGATCACACCATAAATAAATAAATGTTGAGTGAGAGATCACACCATAAATAAATGCTGAGTGAGAGATCACACCATAAATAAATAAATGTTGAGTGAGAGATCACACCATAAATAAATGCTGAGTGAGAGATCACACCATAAATAAATAAATGCTGAGTGAGAGATCACACCATAAATAAATGCTGAGTGAGAGATCACACCATAAATAAATAAATGTTGAGTGAGAGATCACACCATAAATAAATGCTGAGTGAGAGATCACACCATAAATAAATAAATGCTGAGTGAGAGATCACACCATAAATAAATGCTGAGTGAGAGATCACACCATAAATAAATAAATGCTGAGTGAAAGCTCACCTGACTCCGGAGTCCTCAGCATTGCGGATGGCAGCGAGCTGCTCGGTGAAGAGTGGGTCCACCTTAGAGTGAATGGACACCAACTGACCGAGAGCCTCGGCGGCCCTCAGCCTGACGGCGCGGCTCGAGTCCTGCAGAGCTTTCAAGAAGGTCGTCTGCAGCTGAGGCAGGAAGGGCTTCAGGGCAATGCCCACCTGGTGGAGGAACACAATCCAGAGGTGAGTCAATGTGTTCATCCCATGTCTCATTACCCATCATTAAACAGATTCAGACCTTTGCAAGCAGCAGGGTGAGAGTCTCCAACAGAGCCGTCTTGACTGTCCAGGCAAATCGGTCTCCCAATATGCGGATGAGCGGTCCTGTGATGTTCACCACCGAGGGCCGCAGTGCCTCAGGGGAGGTCAGTTTAATCACCCCTCCTAATGCTTTAGCAGCCTCTTCCTTCTGCTCTGGACTACCAGTGAGGACACCTTCCCTGAGCACAGGCAGGATGCAGGTCACACCCTGAGGAGAGAGAGAAAATCAGAAACATGAAGCATGGAGCTACTTGAAGTTTGAACATCCAAATGATGACAAAGTAAAGAAGTGAGCAGCAGTGAATCCTCACATGTTGATCCTCTGACATAGAAGGGATATTAACATCAGTAGATAATGATCATATTTCTAACTAATCAAAGGTTTTTCACTGGCTGAGGTGCAGCTGGACTTCTTAGGTTTACATTGTTTGTAGTCCTCAAAGCAGTCACAAGTATTAAGAAATAAAAGAAAACAGTTTCCTCGTGTGAACAACACAGAAACTCATTCTAGATGTTTGTGATATTTGTCATAATAAACAGTTGAAGGAGGAAAAAGGAGGACGTCTGTCTGCCAGCTGTTCTTTAACATTTTATCATAATCACAGAAGATCTCCTCTCAGACACACCCAGCAACCTTCCTGCCTCGTCCCAAACACCAAAAAAGAAATCGACAGATGTGCCTTTAAATTAAGATCTTTCTAAATGCAATAATTTACTTTTGTAGTCTTCTGACTACTCAAAGCGCTTTTACCTGGCAAGTCACACCTACACATTCACACACTGATGGTAGAGGCCGCTGTCTCTGTTGTTATTGTTTTGATTGAGAGCCCCCTGGTGGTGGGGTTTACATACTGTGCGTTTAAAACGAACATGTGAAGATGTTAAGTGTTAGAGAGCAAAGTGCACACAGCCCACTGGTTCATTGATCTAAAAGGGTTATTGTACGAGGACATTAAAAAAGCCTTTCTCAAATCTTGAACTTATGCTACCTGGAGTCTGTGTGTGCTGAAACACTTCCACAGATAAAGAAAGATTGTGGGTCAAGTTTTCAGGTTGGAAAATTCAAGAATTGCAGATAAATCCAGATTAATCTCATTCCTGTTTGGTCGAAGATGTGAGGGAGAGAGGGAGGAGAAAACAACTGGAGTCTGATGTTTCTTTAAATAGTGAGTAATAAGTACAGTCACATATTATGCCTCCGTCCCCTGCATGGTCAGAACTTATTTAAAGTAGCTCAGGAAGACGTGACAATTCAGTGAAAGCTGGACATGTATTTAAGGTTGATAAAGTGTTGATGTCAGGAGGAACCTTCTTACCTTTTTGGGCAGACAGAATCCAGGCAGGTGCTGACCCTTCACGTCTGTAGCTACTGATCTGATGTCTCGATGCAGGTCGTCAATCAGAGCCAGCTGGCTGCTGGCATCCAGTTTCTACACACCCAGAAAGAAAACATCATCAGGTCACATTCTCCTCTTGATGAAAGTATTAACCCTCATGCATCATTATGGACATTTTTGTCCATTTGGTCAAATGTTTCCTCTTCATCTGGTCATCATTTTGTCTGTGTTAGTGCATATGGCACACATTTTTTGTAAGAAAGTCTCTCTCTTGACACATTTTGGACTGCACATTTTTTTTTTTAATAGATCAATAGAACACTGAGAAACATGTTTACTACCCTCTGAAGTCACTAAGGACAAAAATGTCCACTTACAAAAAACTGATATAAAAATAGAACAGATTGATATTTTTTTCTACTTTTTTCTGCATACATCTCTTCAACAACTCCAGCCCTGCTCAAAACTATCAAATATTGAATAATTATCAGGAATTTAACCCTTTAAATGCCAGAATCATGTAATCAAACTGGCACTTAAAGGGTTAAATTCCTGATAATTACTGAGGCCTGATGTCTGAGGGTTAAAAGCTCTCGTCTTATCAACATACCTTGGTGATGGAGTTGATGGTGTCCCAGCTCTGAACCAGGACGTCCGGGTTGGAGTCATTCAGAAGGCGGATCAGCCCCGACAGCAGTGTGCGAGTGTGAGCGCTGTAGTCCAGGCGAGTGCGGGCGAAGTAGCCGTTGAGGATGGTGACGGCGGCCTGTCTGAGGCCAGGGTCGGGGCCTCGTGTGGCCTCCAGCAGGTCATCTATGATGATCCGCTGGCCGACCTCGTCCTCCACGGAGAGGATCACCGTTTGACAGCTGCACAGTTCCTGAAGCGAGGGCAGAACGTTTATCGATTACGGTGTGATCTGTAAAATGAAACTATAATGAAAGGCTTCAGCAGCTCTGCCGTCGTTACCTGGGCTTCATCCTCCGATCCCAGCTTTTCTTTCAGGGAGGAGAGTATGGCGGGCAGGATGACCCCGAGGTGGCGTGTCAGAGCATCGCCTGCCACCGCCGACAAGAACGCCAAAACACGGGTGTTCACAGGAGGAGCCGTCAGCTGTTACAACCAGAGAAGACGTTCGCTTTAGTCAAACACAGCAACATAATCAAACACTGTTAACGTTGTGAAAGTACTGAGATGGTGACTGTGACCTTTCACCTTTGGAACTAAGTAAGGCAGCACAGAGCGACTCTTCACCGCCATGACCTGCTTCAGACCGTCCAAGGCAAACTCCGCCGTGTCCTTGTCATCCTGGAGTCACATTCAGTGTTAGTGTTTATAACATCTCCATTAGAAACTTTAAAGTGAAGTCGTGTCTCTGTTTCCTCACCAGCTGTTTGAGCAGCGTCGGCAGGATGTCGTCCAGCGCCTGGTGGCCGATTGTGGCGTGCAGCTGCTCAAAGGTTTTGGCTGCAGCCTCTCGGACCTCCTCCAGAGGGTCGCAGAGAGCCTTCCTCACTGTTGGGACCAGGGACTCTGAGAAGACCAGCACCTACACAACAACACCAAGAGGTTAATGTTTCATCGATTTCAAAGAAAACCACAAACGATGATCCTCGATTATCAAACAGAAATGTTTCTATGCTATTGTTCATGGTTTATGTTTCTGTTTTTATTAAGGTTTTCTAAACTCAATCTCATCTTCCTGCTGAACAAGGACTCGTGACAATATATTTGGGATCCACTCTCATTAAATAATGACTTACAGAAAGTAAGGAGAGATGGACATGCACCTGGTTACTGTTTAGATTCAAAACGTGTGTTGTGAATCAGCGCTGTACAAATAAAGATTAATTGATGTCTCATCCTCCTCAATATGTCACCAGGACTCCCTGAACGCTCATTTGTGACAATCACTTAAAATGCAGGAAGTGTAAAGTTTCATTACATTTTGAACCTTGATATTCATTGATTTTACTGTAATTGCAGCAAACGTTTGATTCTTGATATGTAACTCTGACACCTAGTGGTTAAAATGGGTACTGCAGTCTAAATTCTAAACATTGTAGAGAGCTGTCTCCCCCCCTCCTCCTCCTCTCTAGAGTCGATGCTCACACAGGTCACCATGTGGTGGACTCTGAAGCTTCAGTGTTTATCCAGCTCTGTATGGGTCTGTAAACCTTTCTGTGTTCTAACCTCTCTCCATTTTTCAAAAACATCTCCAATATTGATCCTAGTTTGAGCACGTTTCTGCTCGTGGAGCTTATTAGAAACATGCAGAGGCTTTTTAGGTCGAGTACAATCACTTCTATCTGAATCACTTCTCTTGCTGCTTCCATCGCTGCAACACCTGTTGACCTGATAACTGCTCTCATATCTGACAAACCGAGGGGCATCCAAAACGGCCGTGTGGGGGTGTCTTAAAAGCGCCTACCTTCTCTGGTCCAAACAATTCCAGAGCATTCAGGAGCAGAATCTAAAGTTAGAAGGAGGACATACTGGCTGCTGCATTGTTGTCAGAGAAGACAGCACTTCAACATAGCATGTTTCCTTAATGTCTGATCATATAGTAAGATCACTTTATCATTTCACTCTCTATACATCTTACTGTTTTATTTTTCTGAGGTTTGAAAGCTGCTAAAAATCAGGTGAAGAACTTGAATCTGAAAATTGTTTGTTGAAGGAGAGTAGACTAAAGTTCCTGCTGACAGGTTGGATATAAGTAATCTGCTCCTATAAAAAAAGAAGTCTATAAAACACAACTGAACAGAGTGTTGATCATCTCTTACTTCACGACTGTGATCTGTAAGTTATTCATGTGTTACTGCATGTTTCTGTGAGTTACTACATGATGATCTCGGCTCACAGCGTCTTTGCTGGTGGACTTCATGATCTCGCTGAGACCGATGCAGACTCCCTGCCTCTCGTCACTCTTCTCAGAGCGCAGCCCCTCCTCCAGGATGGGGATGATCTCAGGAAGAATCTTCTCTCCTAGCTTTCGGACCAGATCACCCAGCGTCCTGGCAGCGATCTAAATCACACAAAAGAAGAGCTCTGTAGACGGTGACTCTGTGGGGTCAGTTAAACAGAACGGACTTTACACGTGCTGATGATGAGGGTTACCGTTCTCTTATCGGGACAGTTGGAAGCCAAGAAGCCCAGCAGCAGACTGAAGAGGGTCGGGAGGATCTCTCGTAGAGTTCTGGGCGTGTTGGACACGACTATCTTCCACACATGGAGGGACGCCTGTCGGACTACCAGCTGAGTGTCTGAACGGCCCATATAGAGACCGGACAGGACCCGGTTACGCCGCTCACCGCCAAGAGCCCCGATGATTGCCTGGTGGAGTAAAGCTTAAATGTCAACAACAAACCCATCTCTGAAAGCTTTGGTGAGTAAAGAAACAACACTGGGTGGCTCTGTGGAGGACTTATTGAAGAAGAGAAATGTCCTCATGCCTTATTGGATTGAGCCGTTCCAAAGTTGTCGTCCTCAGACGCCGTCTCCGTGGTCATCTTCCCGGTCACTCCAGAGATGTGGAACAACAGATCTCCGAGCAGCTGCACTGAGCTGAACCTGCAGAGAAACGACGACATGAACACCTGGTCAATATATAACAGACCTTCATTATCTTCTCCTTGATGTTCTGATGATGTGTGTTTCATTCTGACCTGATCCTCCACAGGTCGTCAAACAGACCCTGCTCCAGCTCGGGAAGCAGCAGCGCGATGGCGGTCTCAGCATACATGCTGATGATTCGCTGGCCTGCTCGGAGCGCGGTGTCTCTCACATATTCATTCTCATCGGCCAGAGCCTGGTGGACAACGCAGAGACGGAGGAGCAGTGGGTGTTTGAGATCCTTCATGCAGACGTTCAGAGAATAAATCTAAAACATTCCTTTTGATACCTTGAGGATGCAGGGGATGATCGGCCCGACGTAGGGAGTGAACCTATCTCCAAAGGTCAGCGGCAGGTAGATGAACATCATGATGTAGCCGTCTCTGACGTGGGACGCGATGTCCACCTTGCTGGCTGTTTGTACGACGTCTGGCATCAGCTTGTCTAACTTCTCAACTCCCAGTCCGGCCATCACTTCAGCCAGACCTAAAGACACAAAACACACGTCATGAATTAAGTCACATGGTGGTGATGGTGGCTCAGTGGTTAGTGTGCACACCCCATGTATGGAGGCTACAGAGAACAAACCATATGACGTGTTTTTGTAGGTCAACCAGGAAGTAGCATCTCCATGGGGTCTGTTGAGAATTCTCCTATGGGATTTTTGCATTTCATTTTGGATCATTGCAGAAAATAATCTCTGTGACAAACACACGTTTCTGAAGCGTAGGCGTTTTGTTCAGCAGGATAATCTTCACAGATGAACGCCATTTTTATGATGTTTGAAGAGTTAATGAAGCCGACAGAAGTAAGAAGCTAACGCAATGCTAAAGCTAACTACACCACGGTCAGATGATTGTAACGTCACTAGCGTTATGCTTCAGACGATCTCAGATAAACTAATCCACGTATCTTAATAAATAGTTTACTAACATAATATTCACCTTAACCTAAAGATTAAACCTACAGGAGACATCTCAGACTAGTGAGAGAGTTCCCGTCCTCTGTGTCCGGCGTGATGACGTTTAATGTCCCCGACAACCACTGTAGTCACATTTAGCCACTTGTTAGCAACCGCCTTTTTAAAGACGCGGAAAAACTTCAAAATTCAGCAGTGGGGGTATTACCTAACGTAGTTTATGTGGTCTAACAAAACACCAACATCTCTTCAGCTTGTGTTAACCACAGACCTTATTTCAGGCGTCTAACCACAAACCCATTCAAAATCCCCATTGACTTTTAGACACTAGACCCCATGACGCTACAATGCTAACTTACTTAAGGGTTTTAGGACTCACTCCTGTGGCGCTCTATTGTCCTCAAAGCGGGCGGCCCAGGTTCGTATCCCACCTGTGGCTCCTTTCCCTACTCTCTCTCTCCCTGATTTCTGACTCATCTCTCCATTAAAAGGCACAAAAATAAATCTTTAAAAATAAATAAAGTCACATGATTATGACTCAGAAACAGTGCGGGGGCAGAGTGTAAGAGCACCGACCTTGTGCAGCTCCGGAGCGGTCTACAGAGCTCTGTTCAGACGCCAAGGTCTCCATGAGCCACGGCAGCAGGTCGTCAAAGCAGGATTCACCCATCCCCTTCACCATGGCGCCCAAGGCTTTGGCTGAAACCGTACGTACCTGAAGAGGAGAAGAGTAACTTCAGCTACCATTCAAAGACACAGAACACTAAATACTGAAGTACTGTGTCGATGACTTGACACACCTCAGGCACCGGGTCCAACAGGGAGGCCTTCAGTCCAGGAATGACACTTGGTAGGTAGGGTGACAGATCCTATAAAGAGCAACATGAAATCACATCTCACACAACAAATACTCCTTCACACTGCAGTGGTTTAAAGGACTCATGGAGTGGTAAAGTGATGTGTACCTTCTGGTCAGTCAGGGAGTACATGTTGCCGATGATCTGAGCGGCCATCTTACGAGTGTCGGTGGAGCGATCCTGGAAGGCTCTCTGGACGATGGGCATGATCAGGGCCAGAGAGGGGGCGTCGATGAAGTGTACAAACTTAGTGTCCAGCAGCGTCTGCAGACATGTCTGAGTCCTCCTGGACGGATCAGTGAGAGCATCCAGCAGGATGGGGGTGATGGCTGAGAGGGGAAGAAAGGCACTGTCAAAATACTCGTTTTTGATGTATCAGTCATGTGAGGCTTCACAGGTAGACGTACTGCATGTGGTTATTTATAACGTATGCTACCTTATTCAGTATTAGTTCATAAACCTGATCAGACACCACCGCCTGACAACCAGCCTCCACCATCAGACTGGGTCGTCCCCTAAACCACCGCCATCCTCCTTCATGCACGGCCTGCTCCGACCTCCACCTCAGCGGCGAGGAAGTGTGGACAACAATATGGTCTTTTGTAAAGCGTCTCGAGATAACACTTGTTATGAATAGGCGCAGTACAAATGACGATTGATTGACAGCTCTGGTTTTGTATTTCAACTGGCCATTATCAGATTTGAGAGAAATTGACATGGTCCTGAAATATATAATAATATTAGGATGAGTGTGTGTTATTTAATATGAGAAATATAGCTTTTCTTAAAAAAAACTATTCAGCCTGGATGTGAGCAGCTGTTGTCTTTTCCTTTTCTAGATCAATCTGAGCAGTGTGTGTGTGATTCTGTCTCTTTTACAGGTTATACTGTTTTTCCTATTTACTTGTGTTGTATACACGTAACGACTTTCATTCCTGTTAATGTTGTTTGTTCATTAATTTATTTTTTATTTATGTTTGTCTCATCATTTTGTATAATTTTTTTTTTGATACTACTCTTTTATTCTTTTATGCTTATCTATTTATTTTTATTTAGTTATTGTATTTTATTTTGTGAGTTTTACACTCTTGCACTTTTGAACTAAGAGGTCTATTTGTTGGACTGGGAGGGTTGTTTATAGGGAGAAGTAATACTGGTTTTTTGAATGTTTCTGGGGAAAACAAGAAAAATGTTGATGGCATCCCAATTGCACTGTATGTCTTGAACTTGCTTTAATAAAAATATGTTGAAAGAAAAAAAAAAAATATATATATATATATATATATTCACTGTAACTGTAGAAAAACATTGAATCAACTTTTAGAGGTGAATGGTCCTTTACATCATCATGTGATTGTTGCTATGGAAACGGTCCTTTAATGCGGCCACAGGACACACTGCTTGACGAGTGTGAACGAACGTACCCCAGACCACGTCCAAACGTAGCCTGAGTGACTGGATTTCAATCCGTCCTGAGTGTGTTTACAAGACGTCCACTTGTAACCACACCACCCAGGAGGTTTGCTGACAGCAGGGTTAAGACAGGCTTCAGTCACTTACCCAAGATTTCAGGGTTGCGGATAACAGAGCCGATGAGTCGGAGGGCCTGCTGGCCGGCCTTCTGCACCTTCACGTGGGAGTCGGTCAGCACTTCAGTCAGCTTGGGAACGATGCTGGGCAGGCAGGAGGACAACTGCTTGGGAGCACAGAACGCCATGGCACCGAGCAACTCCACTGAGCCTGGAGGAGAGAGGGGTGTCATCGAGCAGGGCCAGACGAGGCATCTAGATATTATAGGTAATGTGCAAAAGATGCATCCTCTCAGGAGGAAGGCTCCTCACCTGCTTTAGTTCTCCAGGACTCCTCCTCCAGGGCCACCAGCAGGGAGGGGAGCACCAGTTTAACACCATGGGCACTCAGGTTTCTCATCACAGCCTTTGCGCAGTCATCTGCAGCCTTTTGCAAGAAGATGCAAAATCTTTGTGTGATTATTATTTCTTATATTAAATGACTGAACTTTTTGCATGAATAACTCAACATTAAACACAACATGGTTGATCCAAAGTGCTGAACATTGCAGAAAACAAAGCATTAGAAAGTAACAGACAAGAACAACAACAATACAAAAAGAAAATAAGAAGTGACAGTTAAGTCCAGTGTAACACAAGAATAACAGAGCTATGGGTTTTTGTGCATGACAATTACTGAACATTAAAGGCTTTATATGTGATTTTTTGATCCAGCAGATGTCGCCCTTGAGCAGCAGCATGAAACCAAAACAACTCGTGCTGCATTGTTGTGTTAGCATGCTAATGCTAGCGATCTTTATTCTGCTCGTATCTTCACACTGCATGTAAATTTACCTGAAATGAGCGTGATCTAGAAACACAGTTAAGCAGTGAGTACAGTATGTTATTCTTCTTTTCTTTAGTCCCTCAATTAAACAACTTTTATACACGAGGGGAGGAGTCAGCCGTCTATGTCAACAAACAGAAAAAAATCTCTGAAAACATCAGACAGTGGGACTCGGGTGTTACACCCATTGTAGACAGTCATGACTCACAGAGTTATTTTCAGAGGATATACTTGATTTCTATTATATTTAAGTGTGAAAAATCACATATAAAGCCTTTAAAGGCAATTGAGTATAAATATGTCTTAAGGCGAGTTTTAATAGTGTGAGAGAGACGGATGTCTGGGGGCAAAGAGTTCCATAGTTTTGGTCCTGCAATAGAAAAAGCCCGATCCCCATTGCACCTTGTCCTGGATTTAGGCAGTGACAGAAGGTTTTGAGCTGATGACCTAAGATCTCTCACCGGCTGATATGGGGACAGGAGTTCTGAGAGGTAGGCGGGGGCAAGTCCATTTAATACCTTAAACACCGTATTAACATGCAGTCCAAACTGTGGACAATGCAGAAAGACCTCGCATTATAATGAAGGACATTTAGATCCAGCACATCCAGAACATGCAAGACAAAATCCTCCTGAAGTGCAGGACTGAGTTTGAGCAAATGAAGATTTGAAAGCAGAAAAGGTTCAGGGTTCAGGGGTGATATCGGCCTCACCTCTCTGACGTACTGATTTCCGTCTCCAAAGCAGAGCAAGAGGTGTGGCAGCACGTGAACCACGTAAGGCTCAAACAGCTTCCCCAGCATGTTGCACAGCATCTCGAAGGCAAACAGAGCTCCTGCACAGAGACGAGAGACGGGAGGTGTTTCTGTATTAGTATTGTTGGATAATTGAGTGCCAGTGAAGGATGCTGGAAAGATTCATAGAAATGTAAACTGACCTTCTCTCCGTCTGAAGTTCTTCTTGTCCTGGATGGCGTCGGTCAGTGTGGTCATAATTTCCTGCTGTTTGAGTGCCAGGATGCCGAGACCTTTGACCAGGCCGGCCAGTCCGTAAGCTGCTCCCTTCCTCTCTGCATACTTGTCGCTCTCCAGCAGCAGCTGTAAAAGGTTCCTCACTATTCCTGCAGCGTCTTCCTTTATAGCAGGGACTAACGGCGGTAAACAGCCCGCAACAGATTCCTGGACCTGACGAGGGAGGACAAACCATGTGGAACTATCGTAAAGCAAGTTTAACGCTAAGTAAAGTAGGATCATTAAAGTATAGATATTCAAACTCTAAGAATACAGAGAAGGTTTGATACCTGCTGTGAAGGTGTGGAGAGGGCAGTGATGAGCTTAGCCACGATGGGCTTGACCTTGGGGTCGTTCTTGTCCAGATGTTTGGCCAAAGAGCCCATGAGAATAACCACGCTCTGACGCACAGAGTCGTAGCTGGCATCCTGGGGGGCGTTTTTCAGAAACTCCTCGAAAACTGGAAGCAGGCAGCTGACGTTATCCTGTTAGATCAGACAGAGAAATAATCATGAACATGTAAACGAGGCATCTATGTGTTCATGTGGAGTGATCTGTAGAAGCTGGCTGAAAAAAAGGCGGGATCAGTACCTTTCCATGTGTGTTAAGAGCAGAGAGGGCGGCATCCAGCATGCAGCGTCGCACCTCAGGGTGGCGGTCGTTCAGTGCATCGGGAACGAAGAAGAGGAAGAGAGGGGTGACCTGAGATTCATCCAGATACTGGGACAGCTTGTTCAGCGCCAGAGCGATTCCACACCTGACAAAAAACAAAAAGAAGAAGAAGAGAGCCTTCAGTTGACAGGAAGGAAGTGTCTATGATCTAAAGGACTTTAACAGGATCAGTATTCATGATCACATCACTCTTTAACTTTAATACAGGACTCTTTCAATCAGAAGAGCACTCCACAAGGTTTACTTACGGGACAATATACCAATGTTTCCCAAAGTGGGGGTCGGGACCCCTTGGAGGGTCGCAAGATGTTTTTTTTTTTTAAAGATTTTTTTTGGCTTTTTGTGCCTTTAATGGAGAAACAGGACAGTGGATAGAGATGGAAATCAGAGAGAGAGAGAAAGAGAGTAGGGAGTGACATGCGGGAAAGGATCCACAGGTCGGATTCGAACCCGGGCCGCCTGCTTGGAGGACCCCAGCCTTCGTACATTTCATATATTTTACCCATCATTGTGAACAAATAGAAAAAAAGTATTTCACTTCAAAGTAAAACTGTAATTGTTCAGTAAGATTTATGCTGAAATGAAAGTAAAGTGTAAAAATTCCTTAAAATGTAAGTTTGCACATGCCTTCAACAACGTAGATGTCTGTTGAGTTTTACAAATTAAACCCATACAGACACAGAATTTTATACTGGTATATTGGTCGCATTGGGTGTATAAGACGCAGCCACCTTTTTAGATTAAAGAGGACATATTATCCTCCTTATCTCCACCTTTTCAAACAGCCCCCTGTGGTCTAAATGAAACATCTGTGCTGTGCTTTGGTCAAAATATAACATGAATCAAGCACCAGAGGAGGTTTGTGACCCTGTATAAACCAGCTCTCTCAGAACGCTCCGTTTTCGTGTGTGTGTCTCTTTAAATGTAATGACCCCCCCTGAGTTTTCCCCGTAGACATCACTCCTTCGCTAGCAAGAATAAAAATGGCGCACCTGTGTAAAAGTTTTGTTCTAGACTGGGGGTGGAGTTCATGGGTGGAGATACCAGGGGAGGGGAGGGGATTTTTTTTTTACCAGAATCCCACTGTGACATCACAAGGAGAGCACATTTTTCTCTGTGTTGTAAGACTTATGCAGACCACAAACAAAGGACTGGATGGATTTATTTCACATGTTGTGGGTCAGTAGACACTCAGGTTACCCAAATATATGTTCAGAAACACTGTAGAAGTGGATTTTTCATAATATGTCCCCTTTAATAAATAGGTATTAAAAGTGCGTCTTACACACAGGATTTTATGGTAACTGACAGAGCAACAAATAACTGCGAAAACATCCTGGAAGGGTTAAAATCCATATTCAGAAATTAAAAGGTATTGTGTCATAGAAGTGGGCAAACACTTTCAGACCTGTTGGTCACATGTTTAGGCTGTTTGAAGTTGATTCATGGAGCATATAGATTTTTCTATTCGACTCCTGAGATTACAACTTCAAAAAGGCTCTTGTAAAACTATTGAGAGTTACCTGGCTTCCCATTGGTCAGGAGGAGATTCAGAGATGACTCTGCCCAAAGCATCCAGCACAGGAGGGGGTCTCTTTAAAAACAGAAGGCATACAAACACATCAGACTCACAATGTTTCATAAGAGACAGGCAGAGATGTTAAAGGCTGTGTGCAGTGAGTCTCACATAGAGTTTCTCATGGTAGAGCTCAGTAAGCTGGCCGAGCACTGCAGCAGACTGGTCTCTGTACTGGGAAACAGCACTTGACAGAGCTTCAGCTGCTGCAGAGCGGACTGCTTCTTCATGGTGGGTGACATCTCCAATCAGCAGGGAGCAGATCTCAGGTACCAACTCCAGATTCAGAGACTCCAAGAGTCTGAGAAAGTAAGAAAGGGAAATGTTTAGAAATCAATCATGTGGAAATAAAGGAAAATGTAACCCTGTAATAATAACCTTTCAGCTAAGGCTCGGCCCTCCTCCTCAACATCAAACTTGGCAACCCAAAGCCGGCGCAGTAAGCTCAGGCCGCTGGTCTCCGAGCTCTCAGTGGGCAGGGCAAACTCCATCTCCAACAGTCCCTGAGCACGGAGAGATCATGTGTTAACATCTTAGAGGAATACATGTGAGGCTACATCATCACAAAGCAGTGCTCTCATCCTGGTACAGAAGCTGTGTTTTTATTCTCAAAGCTGAATCTGTGGAGAAACATTGAAAATGCTCTTCTGTGGCAGGAACAGAGCTCTACCAAACGTGTCTCATGACGTGATTCCAAACTCACCCTGAGGGCGGCGTCCCGGACAGAGAAGCAGGGCGACAGCAGGGCGCTGAGCAGGACGTCTATCTCTTGCTGCTCTGCCACTGTGCAGCCGACTCCTCCTCCTGCACTGGCACACAGCGCTGTCAGGCACTGAGCGGCCAACACCTGAAACATAGAGGGGGGGAGGGGGTGGGGTTAAAGATGAGTGGTTTGTATTTTAATTGCATGTAATTTTTTTTTGCTTCAGTGAGATTATATCTCTCTCAAAGTCTTGTTTTTTGCTTGCATTTTAAGAAGTTTTGTTTGATTTTTTTGGCACAAATATGATTCCATAGTTAGGCTGTGTGCAGTCATGAATCAGATACATATTTACTGAGACTTTGATAAAAAAAAAACTTTTATTGAAATGATTGATCTCACTAAGATAAAAGACGAGAGTACCTACCAAAGTTAAAGAAATAAACCAACACACCAACAAACCTGTCCTTGTTTTCAGAGTTTGTTTACCCTTTTCTTTTCGTCTTGTAATAATAAAAACAGAGTTTTATTTTGAAACAGGAAATACTAGATAAGATAAAGAGGTTCAAAATCAGCAGACTGTACCTGGAGTCTTGGAGTGGCTGTGGAGATGACTCTTGTGAGCAGCAGCAGCATGTTGACACGAGGAAGCAGCTCGGGTCCGTTCTGAGACGAGAAAACAAAGTGAGTAACTTCTAACGCCGTCATCGTTTCTTCTTACAGACGAGTGCTCCGTTTAGTAACTATGAACGATTATTTAAAGCACAACAGAGCCCCTAGAACAACCCTCCTCACAGGTCACTGACAGAACAAAGTGTGTCCCAGCTGTGTGTAAGTACCTCGTCTATAGTGAGGTCATGGCTCTCCGTGGTGGCCCGGAGCTGGGAGTGTTCAGTGACCACTTGTAACGCTCGGGCCATCAGGTTCTCAGTCTCCTCGGTGCTGCCTGAAGAGTCTCTGAGCATGACGTTCAGGAGGGGGAAGCAGAAGGAGAAGGCGGGGGCAGACAGTCGAGCGTCGTCTACAAAGAAAACACACACAAGACAAAACAAGAGCGATTACTCAACTGCTTGCTAAATTACACTGCAAAAACTAGGGCGAGGATCACTTCAGTCCTGTTTTGTTCTTCTTTCTAGGGCGCACTCACACTAGGCAATCGGTACCGCGCACGAGCATGTTTGACCCTTAAAGTCCAGTTTGTTTTGTTTTTTATGAACATGAAATATAATCGATCCCCGCCTCCATGCAGGAGAAATCCCAGAGTGTTCTGTCTGTTTCTCACTAACATGACTCAAAATAAGACATAAAGTCAGTAAAGTAGCCGTCATGTTCTCTGATTTGAAAGGGTCAGACTGTTCAAACGTTCGCCAATAAATCTGATCTGAGTCATGTGCAGAAGAACTGGGTTAGGGTCAGTCCTGCCCGCAGTATTAATGTAGCCTTAGTGATTCAGATTTATTCTGATCCAAATCCAGAGCAATGCATGCAGCAAAGTCATAGGACACGCCCACCTGGAAGCTCATTCAAACTTCCCTGCGACTGGGGGTGCTCCATGTATGGAGGCTACGGCCCAGGTTCGAATCCCACCTGTGGCTCCTTTCCCGCATGTCATACCCCACTCTCTCTCTTCCTGATTTCCAACTCTATCCACTGTCTTATCTCTACATTAAAGGCACAAAAAGCCAAAAAATTAATCTTGAAAACTTCCCTGCGACTGCAAACAGAGCCGGCCAATCAGAAGAGAGTGGGCACATGGGGCCTTAAAGAGACAGCAGCTGAAATTAAGCTTTTCAGGCAGAGGCTGACATGGGGGACTTTACTGACATCATTAAAGGTGAAAGTGAGGATTATAGATCTCCTTTAAGTTCAGTATCAGGTTTATTTTTTTAGTTAAGGTTATGAAGATGTTTTCAGTTTGGAGATGGGACTTGAACTCATAACTGTCTGATCTGCTCCCTCATTCCCTTTTCTTATAGATGAAAAATACAAGTTTGCATTGCCCAGTACAGCTTCCTAACAGAAAGGTGCCAGTACGTGCTCACCTCCAGTCTTGGCGTCTCTCTGTGGGACGGTGAGGTTGTGTAGCAGTAGTATCGTGCGGTGGGCTGCAGTATCCAGGTCCTCCTGGCCCCAGTCCTCGTCCAGCTCACATTCTGGCTTCAGCAGGCGTAACGTCACATGTCCCACGAGCACGGCTGGAAGAGAAGGAGGCGACATTCACATGAGATCCTGAGGGCTTTGAACACAACACAAACACAAAGACAAAAGCATGTACCTAGGTGATGAAGGTGTTTAGGCATGAGGCACACTCCTGTGTCTAAGAAGAGCTGCTGGACGCGGGGAGCAGCCAGAGGGGAGTTCAGCAGGGGGATCAGGGCCTGGAGCACAAAAGGGAGCTCCCGTGTGATCTCAGGTGGTCTCTCTATCAGGGTGGCTTCCAGGAGACCCAGCAAGCTCTGCAACTCGTCATCCAGCTGGTGACAACAACAAATATAAAGTGGCTCAATAACGACTAGTCAATCATTTCCTTATTTAGAAAGAGACCACTCGAGTCCCTTCCCTCCGTACCCCTTGCAGTCTCTTGCGGATCGCGGCCTCCTTTTCCAGCTGGTTCTGCATTATTTCCTTTTGTTTGCTGGTTAACTGCAGTTCCTCTTTGATCCCTTTCTTCTTCTTCATCTCCTGCCATGTGAGAAAGACATCACAATGAGTTCAGGTAAACACCACACAATGACCCCCCAAACGATGGTGGGACCACCGTACCTCCTGTAACTCCAGTTCAATGATCTGCTCCTTGTAAGAGTAGGCCTTGTTCTCCCGCTTCATGTTGGCTTTCTTGGTGCTTTCCTTCTGAGCGCTACAAGCGAGTGGATGGAAGAAGACAGAAGGACAATGAAAGGTCTGTGGATGGATGTTGATGTCACAAAGATCAGAAGGGAAAGGAGAGACTGGGTGGTACCTTTGGATGATGCTGTCGTCGTATAGTTTCCCCTCAGGTGTGAGCATGATGGCGTATTCCTCCCTGGTGACTTGGAGCAGAGAGGGTTTACCAAGACCCTCAGTGACGTGACTGATCACCCGCGGCAACAGCTTGTTAGGGGAAAGGCCACAGAGGGCGCCGACTGCATTTTTCACAGCCTGAGAAGAAAAAATTGACCGCTTAACCCTCAGGCATCAGTTTAATTTACTACCCTCTGAAGTCACTAAGGACAAAAATGTCCACTTCCAAAAAACTGCTATAAAAAAAAGAACAGATTCATATTTTTTTCTACTTTTTTCTGCATAAATCTCTTAAACAACTTCAGCCCTGCTCAAAACTATCAAATATTCAATCATTTTTAGGAATTTAACCCTTTAAATGCCAGAATCATGTAATCAAACTGGCATTTATAGGGTTAAATTCCAGATAATTATTCAATATTTGATACTTTTGAGCAGGGCTGGAGTTGTTTAAAAGATTTATGCAAAAAAAGTGGAAAGAAATCAATCAATCTGTTCTATTTATATATCAGTCAAGTGGACATTTTTGTCCTTAGTGACTTCAGAGGGTAGTAAACATGTTTCTCAGTGTTCTATTGATCTATTAAAAAAAATAAAATGTGCATTCCAAAATTTTGGACTTTCTTACAAAGATGTGTTCCATATGCTCTAACAGAGACAAAATGATGACCAGATGAAAAGGAAACATTTGACCAAATGGACAAAAATGTCCATAATGATGCATGAGGGTTAATACGTTGGTAGCAGCGATATCCCCCCCTCCCCTCCCTGAATGTATGCTAGTTTCCCACCTTGTTGTCAGCATTGACCTCCAGGAGACGTGGCAGAATAGCGTCCAGATTCTTCTCTATAAACTCATCAGCTTTAATGTTCATGGAGAGGAGAAGAAAAGGCCAGAGACCACGGCGAGCTTCAACTGGAAGAGAGTAGATAAGACCTCACGTTAGGACCCCGGACACCCACAGACACGAGGTCAGACACAGAACGCCAGCGTGTGGTAAAGAGCTAACGGTTAGCATGACTGTGGGGACTGTGGAGATTGGAAAGTAAATTCAGCCTTCGGAGCAACTCTTTCTCTTACCGATGGATGGATGGTGAGTCACTATTAGGGTCTCCATGGCCAGATTCTCGGCTTCGCTGGGATCGCCCCCTTGGCCGGCAGAAGAACAGACGACACACAGAGCATCGAGCAGGGCGCGGGGGGGAACGTAGCTGCGCCCCAGCTCAGTCAGCTCTCCAGACTCCGACACCAGGACGTCTTGGGGCAGAATCTGAAAGTTTATAGAGATAATGAAGATAACAACATAAACCTTTACGGGCAGGCTGATCAATGATTCACTTAAAACTCTTATTTTTGCAACTTTGTGTTTATTGGGCAATCCAAACATAGTTCATTTCTTACATCATTAATATATCTTTTTATAATGTTATACAAAACAATAATAGAATGCAGAAGAAGAAAACAAATTGGTTATCATAATATCTTAGTTTGCCCAATTTTCTTTGTAATAGAGATAGATGTAATAGATTTTTTAAACTCTTCTAGAGGTGATTGTTTGGGGCTTAATTGGGTAAGAACAGCTGATGACAGACGAGGTGAGCGAGGGGTTAAAGATGCAGATCAAAGTGTTTAATGTCACTTCCTACCTTGTGTTTGTTGATGACCACACGCAGTTCTCCCAGAAGGCCCTGGGCTAGACTTGATCCACCCAGAGAGGAGAGCAACTTCCTGACTGTCTGCTGCGCACGCTTCCTGACGCGCCAGCTCCGCGACAGCAGAACCTCAACGATGGCATGATGATATATCCTACAGAAGAGAGAAGATTCATTACACATCTTTAAAATCTCATGTCGCACAGTAAGACAATGTTTCTGATAAACAATAGAAGATTTATTATAAATATTTAAATCTCATGTCGGCTGCAGGAACGAAATTCAAAAATCGAATATAAACGAGAGCTGAAAAGTTTTCTCCGGTGTTGTTGAAGTCAAAGCTCAACAATTAAATCATGATGTGGATATTATTAATACATTGTTATCTCCACGTTGTAAAACAAACTAAGTGCTGTGCCCCCTCCTTCCCACGAGCGACAGTTGAGGGAAATAGAAACGTGTTAAAAATGATAAAGCATACACATTCTAATGGGATTATAGAGGAATATCTGCAGCCCTGCTGGGGTATAAAGTCCCCAACTCTGCAAGTGTGTGCAATTACATACTTGATTTTTTTATTGCATGTTGTTGTTGCATGATGGCTACCCTTTATGTAAGCTTTTATAATTATTATACAATCCTCTATTTGTCCCCACAAGGTGGTTAATTCATAGTGAGGGAAGTACATACAGAGGTTTAGTCGACCAGCTTACCTCCAGGTAGTAGTGGAGGGGACACAACAAGGAAGCATTTACACCTTTCTATCCCAGCACACCTGTGCAGTACGCTAATGCTAACCACCTCAGAGACCACTCCTCTACTACCCGGAGGTAAGCCGGTACGCTGTTGCCCAGCACAGAGCACCTTATATCAGCGAGTGTGACCCCACACACAGTGAGCAGGCCAGCTTCAGTCCATTGATTCATGGATCATATTGGCTTTTTTTTTTAATCAGAGCTGATAATAAGAGCCTGAATTCCCAAGGAGATAAATAAAGCATAAATGCATATATATAAACAAAGTCTTTCACGTCTGAGGCCCAGAGTCCTCTGAAAGTGAAAAGATTTACTGGGTCTTGCTGGTGTTGAGTCGGTGAGCGTGGTCGAGGACGATCCTTTCACAGAGCAGCAGGACTGTGAGCAGCGCTGAAGACAGGACACACAGAAGCAACAACGAGGGGTTAGTGAATGTTCTAAAAACTTTAAAACCCTCACAAGCTTTTTGGTCAGTTAAGATAGATGAACCTACTTTCCTCGCTGGCCTGGGAGAGGAACTTCTCTGTTGTGAAGAGTGGCTTCTTCTCATCCAAGATCAGACTCCAAAAGTTAGAAAACTTTGCCTCTGCAGAGACAATAGAAACAGACAAACAAAAAGATTTATGTGAAGGTGTTAGCAGGCTTCAGGAGTGAGGACAGAGGGGCAGCTTTGACCCCAGCCTCACCTGTCTGTGTCTCCAGCAGCGCCAGTCGGCTCAAGAGAACAGACGCCGACACGCCTTCTGCAAGCAGAGCATGTTGGGAGTTTTGTGCCACCGCCTTCTCCACTGTTTGCAGGAGCAGAGGCATGAATTCTGAGGCTTGAGCCAGAGTGTCCCCTGTAACAAGAAAGGATAACGGCTGGTATTTAGTCTCAGGGTCTTTAGGGGGTCTAACGAGTAGAAAAGATCATGATAAGTAAAGTCCATTATTTACAGGATGTGTATCTTAAACCAGTGATTCTCAAAGTGGGGTCCACGAACCATAGCTTGGGGGTCAGCGGAATAATTTAAAAACAATTGTAAAAGTGTGTTATTTCATTGAAAAAGCGTATCTACAAACTGGAGCCTCTTGCACCAATTAAATTAGCTATTTTGTCTAATACTCCCGCCCACTTTAGTTTTGAATTTTGATATGATCGTGACATGTCTGCGCAACAATAAAAAAACAGAACTGTTAACATAAAACTCCTCGGAGCCAACATTTTCTCAAAGTTTATAAAATGAATTACATGGAAAGTACAAATGTAGCCTAATTCTATCGATGCAAAGTACCACATAGTACATTATTACATAGTATTAATACTTTATCAACGATATGATAATGAGGGGGGTCCTGAAAGGGGCCCATGGTCTAAAACAGTTTGAGAACCCCTGATTTAAACAAAGAGAGTGACACCCCTCATGTGACTGACCTCTAAATGCCCCCAGCATAGCCTGAAGATAGGCGTTTCGAACCAGAGAGGTGGAGGTCTTGAGGGTGAACGCCTTCTTAAACCAATCCATCAGAGCAGTTGGGACTTCCACTGTGAGGCGGCCGCTCCACTGGGCGAGCATGGACACGGCATGAACCAAGGTGCCCTCGTGAACTAAACACAACGCGGCATATTCAGACACAAACACATAAATACAGTGTAGTTCTGATAAATATGTGGAGCAGGAGAGGAGAGGGAGGGAAAGGATACCTTCTTGTTGTAGATAAGGGATGAACATGACAGTGACGGCAGAGCTCAGAGTCTGGCTGGAGGTTCCTGACACAGCATGGTGGCTGCAGCTTGCGATCCCTAGAAGAAGACACGTTTACAGAACTCTGTTTGCAGCCTCACATCATGGAGGATCATATCGTTTAAAAAAGCTCCTTTACCTGACAACACGCTCATTTTTTGAGCAACGACGGTGAGCTTCCCCTCAGAGCCTGCAAAGACAGAAAAACCTTTTTCAGCCAATCAGAATAAATCAGGAAGTTTACACCTCGGGTTAAAGATGTGGACAGATATCAAGTGTTTACATCCCTTTACCTACGTCATCAGATCTCTATGTAACCTGGGAGTGTTTACACCTGTACCTAAAGGCCCTGACTAGACACACCAAGCAGACGGCAAAGAGCTAGAGGAGACGAAGGCCGCTAGTGTCCTTACCTCACGTCTTGGTCAAAAAGTTGCACTTGAACACACTGCAAAGACTACAGCCGACGGCCCTTGTAGTACAGAGGTGTGTGTGTGTGTAACATTCAAAATATCCAATAGTCAATCATGCAGACTGATGAAGTCCACCTGGTTAATTCATGATAAAGCCGGTCTCTTAAAAGATTCTTTGACAGCACTAGTTTAATTTAAAGTTTGGCTCACCTCCGAGGATCTTGAAGAGGTGTGTGACGATGTCCTGCACAGAGGAGGGGTCACTGCACTGCTGGACCAGGTGCTGCATAGCCTGGACCGCCTCCTCCATCAGCTGAGGATTATTGGCTTTCAGTTGGCCTGAAACACAAAACGAACCAGAAATTAAGTCTGCATCACTTTCATACCGTACCAGTTACTGCCAATTTCAGTCTGTATTTTAAATATGTAAAATAAATCAGTTTTTGTGCGTGCTGCGTCCCGTCACACCATGGTTTTGACATAATGTTGATGAATCGATGGGAAATACAAAATGGGGAGTCCGTTTATTGTGTTTTATTTTGAAATTCACAGGATCTCAGTGTGTTTCCTGGTCTGACTTCCTATCCGGGTCGTCCTATTCTGTCCACCTTTAAGCAAACTTGAAGCGGGCTCCATCAAAAATAGACTCTGAGTCTATTTGAAACAGAGCAGAGCGTAGTGGAGCTGCTGGAGACGGACACTGGAGCGTTGACTAGAGTGGCAGCAAACAGTGCCGTAGTTCATGGCGCTGACGCAGACGTGTGGAAATGTATGTGGAAATTGACAGTAATCATCATTTTCCAGCTGGTCCGTTATACTTTTGTGCAATTGCAAATTGCTCCCTCATGCATCATTATGGACATTTTTGTCCATTTGGTCAAATGTTTCCTCTTCATCTGTCCATCATTTTGTCTGTGTTAGTACATATGGCATATGACTCTTTCTTGACACATTTTGGACTGCACATTTTTTTAATAGATCAATAGAACACTGTGAAACATGTTTACTACCCTCTGAAGTCACTAAGGACAAAAATGTCCACTTACAAAAAACTGCTAGAACAGATTGATATTTTTTTCTACTTTCTTTCCATAAATCTCTTATCAAATATTGAATAATTATCAGGAATTTAACCTTTTAAATGCCAGAATCATGGAATCAAACTGGCATTTAAAGGGTTAAATTCCTGATAATTATTTGATAGTTTTGAGCAGGGCTGAAGTTGTTAAAGAGATTTATGCAAAAAAAGTAGAAAAAAAATATCAATCTGTTCTGTTTTTATATCAGTTTTTTTGTCATGGACATTTTTGTCCTTAGTGACTTAAGAGGGTAGTAAATTAAACTGATGCCTGAGGGTTTAAGACCAAAATGTTTAGAGCATCGATTAACGCCTTACTTGCAACGGCTTTTCCGATGTCCATGGCATACTGACTGAGGTCCAGAGTCACAGCAGACAGAAGACAGGAGACGGCTGAAAAGAAGAGCAGACAAAGTTTAATCCAGAGTACAATCACCATCGTAAGAGTATCAAACTTTCACTCAGTGCTGACGGCGTCTCACTCTGCATGGCGTTCTCTGGACTGCGGAGCATCGTCTTCTGCAGCGTGGGGAGAAGCAGCTCCTTGAAGTCTGAGTGGGACACATGACGGAGCAAAGATCCACTTTTCTCCAAGACGTGCTGCCGTGGTTTGGTCTTGCTCATGAGGACTGACTTTATGTACAGGTCCAAAAGGGCGCTCTGGAAAGCAGTTCACACACATATATGGATTTAAATCTAGACCCCAGATTCCAAGTAGAAGCATGGTACATGTGTAGTTATTGACAAGATGAGACAGAACAGGAGAAGTATATTGTTGAACCTTGTGCTTCTCTATTGTAGCTTTGTCCTTCTGGGCAGTGCAGAAGTCTAGACACACCCCCAGCATTGCCAGTGAGATGGGGCTCTGGTCCAGAGTCAACAGTGTGCTGATGTATTCATCAACGAGTCCAGAGTTCTGTTAAAGACAACAAAATATCAGACACATCCAGAATTACAGTGCAGGGAATATCATGTTAAATATCATATAAAGGCCCTGACACACCAAGCAGACGGGAAAGAACTAGTGGAGACGAAGGATCGACTGTAGCGTTGCCTCACGTCTTGTGCATAAAGTTTCATTTGAACACACGGGAAAGACTATAGCCGACGGCCAACCACCACGTACGTTCTGCTCATGAGAGGAAGTAACTCTCCATGCCAGCAGGGGGCGGTAGTCCATTGTTATGATATGACAATCTCCTTGGTGTGTCAGGGCCTTAAGTTTAGTTACATTTTACAGACTAGACCACACCACAGGTCACACCTACACAGTGACACCCTGATGGTAGAGGCTGCTGAGTAAAGAGTCCATCACTATTAACTCATCCATTCATACACATTTACACACTGATGGTAGAGGCTGCTGAGTAAAGAGACCATCAGTATTAACTCATCCATTCACACACTGATGGTAGAGGCTGCTGAGTAAAGAGGCCATCTGTATTAACTCATCCATTCATACACATTCACACACTGATGGTAGAGGCTGCTGAGTAAAGAGGCCATCTGTATTAACTCATCCATTCACACACTGATGGTAGAGGCTGCTGAGTAAAGAGGCCATCTGTATTAACTCATCCATTCATACACATTCACACACTGATGATAGAGGCTGCTGGGTCACATTGAAAGCGAGACTTTAAAGGGGGGGGGGGGGAGGGGGAATATAAAAAGGACCCCTGACTGTGTTTTCCTCACAGCGAGTTCACTGCACTTACCTCCACCCAAAGGTGACTAAGATTCTTGAGGCTGGATTTCTGAGCAGTGGTCTTGGCTCCGCCCACAACCTCAGCCACAAGGAGGCTCTGAACCTCCACCTACGACAGAGAGGACCAACAGGTGAAACAGACATCAGAACTAGAACTCTGATCCTGGTTTAAAGTGGTCTTCAGTGAACACATGAACATCAGAGTAAGAACAGTTTGAGGAGCTTTAAACTTCAACAGGATTTTATTTTAGTTCAAACAGTGTTGTAATCTTTTACTGACCATTTTCCTCCAGACGGGTCCTTCTCTTTTGTCTGGGGCTGAAAAAACAGTGCGGACTAAGAGGCAGGTCCAGGACAGGCAGATGAAGGCGGCAGAGCCTGCACTTTTACTGAACACATCAGAAAACAAAGTGTTAATGAGGAGCAAGGACAACTTTGATCCAAGCAGCAGATGATAGTTTAACAAAGCCCTCTTCAGACTGACCATTCAAGCTGTGATATTAACGCCCCTGTGACATTGTACGTGTGTGCAGGTCTGACTGTGTGTATGTGGAGCTTCAGCTGTGCTTTGCTTCCACAGCGCCGAAACACAATGTGACCTCACAGACTGGGACGCCAATATTACGGCGGCGAGGAATCAATATGAATGGACAAAGACGTGATTACGGCTGAGAGTTGTGTGAAAAAAAGCAGTCTGAAGAGGGCGACTGATTCTTGTTTTCGATTTGTATCCATCCAAAGACAAAAGTGTGTTTGTTCATTTTGTTGCTTAATTGATTACAACACAAACATTGTTACATTGACGAGGTTCATTTGTTTGTTCACAGTGTTCAAGTCGTAATCATACTGTCTTTGATTTTGTTTTTTCTTACCATGCCAGTTAAACAACTTTGAGAAATGTATCATCTAAAGTCTCGCTCAGATCTTCTTCTCTATAGCCTCAGCATGCACCACTACAGCATGTGAAAATAATGGCACATCACAGACTACATGATGCATGCAGATGTCCAGTACACCTGGGCAGGTGGCGTCCTGCCACCGGTCGCCACTACTGCCCTCCCCCGTCTCTCGCTGTTATTGTACTCACACACGACTTCCTCCACTTTCATGACTTAAGTGTCAAGATTTTAAATTCTAAATATCAAACAAGTTTAAAATAACTCGGGGAGTCGATTGTGACGATCTGCGAGCAGAACGAGGACGTTAAGATTGGACCTTTATACGACTCAAACTACAAAATAATCAGGAGAGGTCATCGGTTTCTGAGCAGCCTCGAGTCGGGAACGACCCTGACCCTGCGATTGTCGGGAAGGAGGTATCGGAGCTCAAATCGGCCTGATTATCCCGCAGTGTAAGCCAGGGTTTTTACTGACGTTGCCATGGTGATGAACTGGCTATCTTCTGATAATGTAGGAATTGAGCTCCTTTGACAGATAAAGGTTGCAGCGTGCAGTCCTGAACAGTTACCTGGGCTCGCCACTCTTGCTGATGACTCCGCTGTTGAGCAGGCTGTGAAGGAGGCTGGTGGCCAGGATGTTGGGCTGACTTTCGGCCAGCTGGGCGATGACGGAGAGGAGTTCCCTGCGGGATGCAGCATCCCTGAGACGAACACACGCCAATGTCAACACACAGAAACATCTACAATCACAGGTCTGAACTAATGAAGGAGGGAGGAATACACAACACAGGTCCAACAGCGGACGCTCACAGTCTGCACTTTTAAAAACTATGAACATTATAAAGGAGTCATTCATAGCTAGACTTAACTGACCAATGCCCCGAGTCCACCTAGCGGTGTTTACCAGGCAGAAAATCGCTGGCTGTGCGCTCGGAAGCACTTGTATTAAGCATTTATTGCTCTGAGGAGAAAAGCGCTGCAAGTCCGTCCTGTCTCCATGACAACAGTCTTTATGACCGACACTGCTCCGTTACTTTTTACTGCATGTTTTATATTTTAGATCATTTATTTCCCGATCAGACACCGAGCAAGGAGGATGTGGATACAAGACACGATTTGTAGGCGGCAAAACTATGAGGAATATCAAACATTTAGAAAAGAGCGCCGGTGACATCAACAGAGTCTTTCTGAAAAGTTGAAAGATTCTCAACTTGAGCGCTCTGAGTGGCCACACAAAAAAGGCGGGGCACTGGGACAAAAGATGCTTGGCGTTTTTTTCTCCGAGCGGTCGCCTGCTGCTGAGAACGCTCTCTACTCATTGAAAACAATTGAAAAAAAGATGCTGGAGCTCAGAAAAAAAAAACGCTAGGTGGACACGGGGCCAAAGGCATCACAAGAAGAGCATAAAGAAGAAGAAGAGGAAGTGATCCAAAGTACCCACCGGTATCTGTGTGGAGTGAGACAGAAGAGCTTGCATAGTCCTTTGATGGCGGGCTCCGGTAACTCTGAGGGAGCATTTCAGAGAAGAAGCGTTAAGAGTTACATTAAATGATTACATCAGACAAATAAATAATAATGAAAAGAAACTCACCTTTGCCCTTTATACACGCTTTCAGATCTCTGAAGATCTCTTTGCGCTCTTTCACGCTCGCCGTCGTCACATTCACAGCAAATTTCTTCAAGGTGTCTGAAACCTGAACGAGACAGCGACACTTAGCAACACGGCTGGTAGAACGGATGAGTGAATGGAAAGAGATGTTGCTGAAGTCAGACTCTGATGATCAACAGGGGAGATTTTATTCCAGAAGAGAAAATTAAATCATTACTTAGATCGGGGTTCTTGATGAGAACAGGACTGTAGAGCTGTAAGGACGTCGTTTTAAACGTTGTTGACATTAAATAATTACTTCCAACAACAAACAGGTCTTTGGGTATTTATTCATCATGTGCATTTCATTCAATCACAATAACAGAAATGTAATTTCAACTAACTACTCGTGAAGGGTTTGGCTTGAAGCGTAATGAGGGCTGGGTAATTAATAGTTTTTAATTGTGGGGGTGCTGGTGGCGCAGTGGTTAGTGTGCGCGCGCCCCATGTATGGAGGCGTTGCTCCTCCAAGCGGGCGGCCCAGGTTCAGATCCCACCTGTGGCTCCTTTCCCTACTCTCTCTCTCCCTGATTTCCAGCTCTATCCACTGTCCTATCTCTTAATTAAAGGCACAAAACGCCCAAAAATAAATCTTTAAGTTTTTAATTGTGCTTTTGTCTTTTGGCTAGGAATGTAAAGATTAATCGTAAAATCAGAGGTGTGGAAGCTGTTTTGGCTTCCCCAAGACAGAAAATTAAAGAGGTGAGAAGATAACAGACCAGACAAAAACTGTGTGCAAAATTATTTGTTTTTTATATATTTAAATGTTTTGTCACTTGTATTTCTAAGTGATCTGAATGTGTAAGTGTTCAGAGTGCATGTGATCCAGGTGTTATCATGTTTAATAATCCTGATTTCAAAATCAATCAAAGCAGACTCAGTGGTAAATCTGTCTTCCTTCAGCCGGAAGGTTGGGGGTTCGATCCCCAGCTGCTGTAGCGACATGTGTCCTTTTAACCAGCTGCTCCCCCTGCTTGGTCGGTGGCGTATGAATGTGTATAAATAGATTAGTTCATACTCTTTGCATCAGCAGCCTATGCCATTGTGCTTTTTGCCACAGTCATGCAGGCCTACGTCATCACGTACAATGATAGTCTGCTTAGTCTGCTGTTCAGACCTTTAACACATTACATTTTAAATGTCTACCTCGTTTATTACCATTAGGACACTCTCTAAATGAAGCTACACCCTGCGGCTGTCTCTGGTCCAGTCCAGGCTGGCTGACGTTACGCAGCACTGAGCCAGCAGACACGTTTTAGTTATCACGAGTTTCCGGTTTCATACCAAACCCCGCCAATATGGTCACAAAGCGGTACTCATTAAGGCACGAATTCGGTTTGTTCGCCGTCTGAGGTCCATGCGGTAAGCGGATACTCTACTTTTAAAAAACAGTCAGACAAACCTGCGTGTCCGCCGCCATCTTGCCGGTCTTGGTGCAGGAAGAACTTTTTACGTCACTTCCGGCGCAAAACTGCTACGTTACGTATTTATTTGTCTTTTAAGATATATATTTTAAATTATTTCAACGTTGCTATTTTACAGTTGTTCTTTTGTAATGTTAAAAAATACAAAGAATAAAAAAAATATTAAAACGAAACACTAAATAAAGACACGTGGAAATAAATCATCAGTACAGGCTATATACACATATGTACATATATACATATATAAGAAAATATATCATCATAATTAGCCTACATTTATAGCGTAAAATTAAAACAATTTCTGTGCTTCTGAGATTTATCCCTATGGATTTATCACATACTGAGGTGTCTGAACTTCAAGCTCCCGTCTGATACACTGTACTCTATCATAAACTTAAACCAGACACCATGCTTTATTTATTTATTCATTCAAGCTTTATTTCAATCGAAAAATTGTTGAAGGCATTTCCAGTGATGTCGAGAGTAGACATAACCAAACAGAATCAAAACAAAGGTTTGCAGCAAAACAATTAAATCAATTACACAAATACAGAGAAGTTTAAAATTTCAGTTTTAAATTAAATCAAAGGTAAAAACTGTGGAAAGTTTCAAAGTATGCTGTCAGAGGTGCTTCTTGTCAACAAGCAGGGCAGGAAACGTCTTGGGGCCCAGGCCAGTAAGGGGCCCTTGAGGGCTGACAAACTTTAAACACAGCAGTGGCTCAAAACTGGCACATTTTTACAGTAGGAAACATCCCTAAAGGGGCCCCATCTGACATCTCTCCCTCTGGTTACCCTGCTAACCATCTCATGCATTATTCCTGTTAAAACACAAAGTTCGACAATGAAAGTAACTGAAGGAAAATGAAGAGGAATTATCGGTCTGGGAGGGGAAAAGAGACGAAGAGGAGTAAGCGGCAGGACACTGGAAGACATGATGAAGTTGAACGCTGTTTGGAGGGGCCCCAAATACATGTTTGCCTATAGGACCCCAACAGACTGTAGAAAAGTCACAGCATGCTGTAAAGTGTTGTGTCTGAATGCAGCAGAGCAGCTAAAAGGAGGTTGTTTTTCTTTTGTTTCTTCAAATGAAGGGATTGTCAATGGAATTTGTAGCATCAGCCATTGACAGGTTGGCTAACTCAGTGGTTCCCAAAGTGGGGGTCGGGACCCCCTGAGGGGTCACAACACACTGAAAGGGGGGTCACGAGATTCCTTCCAAAAACATATGAAATTAAAAATGACTTAGAATTGCATATTTTACCCATTTTTGTGAAAATATAGGCAACAAAGAAGTTCAAGAGATTAATTATGTTCTGCTTCTAGCATATCTTACAATAATTTACTAAAATAATATTAGCCTGCCAGGCTGTGCGCAACATTAAATGTTTTAACCACCTCCATGGACACTGTGAGTCACCAGTCTCTAGCACCTTATTTTGGGGGCCAAAAAGTTTGTGAAGTTTTGGGCTAGCCCACCTGTTGAGTAGAGAGACCAGTTTAATAAAGATTGTCGCATTTTCCCAGTTCTGATTGCAATTGTTAATTAATTGCTTATATATATATATATGTGTGGTAAAAGATCCACTACAATATCCATTTGTTCGTCTCACATGTGGTTTTTTTCTCAAGATTTATTTTGGGGCATTTTCCGCCTTTATTGGAGAGATGGGACAGTGGATAGAGATTAGAAAAAGTGAGACTTTGTTTTTGTCTTTTGACATTTTGTTAAGTAAATTATTTTGTCTGCACTTGGGTCCAGTATCTTCTTAATCCCACATGGTGACAGAATGAACCAACCACATTATGGACCCAGCAGAACCTTTAGAAAGTTTTGACTGAAAAACTTTTTTTTTCTTTTTCATAAGGCTCACCAGGAAGTGAGGAGCACTGCAATGGTTAATCAGTCTCAATGGACCAGGACTCGCTTGGCCATTTTTCCTGGTAGCCATGGAGGCCTGAGGAAAAAAAGTGGCCACCATGGCTCGCCTCGCCCTTTTCTGTCTTCACCATCCAGCTTCCTGGAGTCTTAGCTGTCCAGCAAACTGAAGTCTTCGTAGCCTCATCAGCCTGTGTGCCAGTCTCCCAGCTTCCAAAAGACTCAGCCCCTGTGGTTCCCAGTGACCTGGCTCTTTTGCGCCACAGAGCCTCAGCCACCCTGTGCCCCAAATCCTTTGGAGAAGGCCCGGCCACTCATGGGTCCCTGTGGCCTGGTCAATACCTTGCCCTGTTTCTCCTTAGATGGCAAGCCTTAAAACCTCCCGGTCTCCCTCCTGACCTGCTCTCTGCTCTTGGTTGGCCTCCTGGCTGTCATCCCAACCTGCTCCACCTTTTTTGTCATCCTCCTGGCTGCCCTCCTGAATTGTTCAGGCCTCATGCCCTGCCTTCAGGCCGACCGCCTGATAGCCATGAGAAAAGGAAGTCTTGGCCGGAAGCTTTCTTGCTGGTTAGACTGAAATGTCCGAAAGTTGGCCACCATTCCCATGGGCATACATCATCCTCACACAATAGCCAATGGGTTCCAAGATAGGTTCCTTATCAATAGTCACATTTCCCCCTCCAAAAGTCTCATGCTATCCTCTGTCTGTCCACTAGATGGCCTCAGACATCCATCTCCTACCATCCGAAACCTGACTAAATATTCAACAGAACAATAAATCCTGAAGGTGCTCTGCCTGCCTGCTGTCTGCCTCTGTGTCCTATTTTTCTCTGATTGCCTGCACCCAAAGTTGTGACATATGGTTGATTCAAATGAGTGTTTTTATTTTCACCTCGAGAGTTTTATACAAAAGGCTTCTATACTTTACAATTCCTCTGAAAATAATTGATAAACATTCAAAAGCAGAGAGACTAGTTATCTGGTTGCCACTTTGCTTTTTATTATTTAATGTTTGTAAAGGGTCTTGATCTAAAATTTGGGGAACATCCAACATGATGAGTTTTTTTTTTTTTTTTAAGCTATCAGCTCTCCTCTCCATGAATGAAATGGGGCAGCTGTGGCTCAGATGGTAGAGTTGTCGCCGGGGTCGGTGTTTGGATCCCCAGCTCCTGCAGCAACACGTCTGATGTGTCCTTGGGCAAGACACTTAACCCCGATTTGCTCCCACTGCTTCGTCTGCAGTGTGTGAATGGGTATAAATGGGATTAGTTACTTCTGATGGACTCTTTATACAGCAGCCTCTACCATCAGTGTGTGAATGGGTATAAATGGGATTAGTTACTTCTGATGGACTCTTTATACAGCAGCCTCTACCATCAGTGTGTGAATGTGTATGAATGGATGAGTTAATACTGATGGACTCTTTACACAGCAGCCTCTACCATCAGCGTGTGAATGTGTATGAATGGATGAGTTAACACTGACGGACTCTTTACACAGCGGCCTCTACCATCAGCGTGTGAATGTGTATGAATGGATGAGTTAATACTGACGGACTCTTTACTCAGCAGCCTCTACCATCAGCGTGTGAATGTGTATGAATGGATGATTTAATACTGACGGACTCTTTACTCAGCAGCCTCTACCATCAGTGTGTGAATGTGTATGAATGGATGAGTTAATACTGACAGACTCTTTACACACAGCCTCTACCATCAGTGTGTGAATGTGTATGAATGGATGAGTTAATACTGACGGACTCTTTACTCAGCAGCCTCTACCATCAGTGTGTGAATGTGTATGAATGGATGAGTTAATACTGACAGACTCTTTACACACAGCCTCTACCATCAGTGTGTGAATGTGTATGAATGGATGAGTTAATACTGATGGACTCTTTACTCAGCGGCCTCTACCATCAGCGTGTGAATGTGTATGAATGGATGAGTTAATACTGATGGACTCTTTACTCAGCGGCCTCTACCATCAGCGTGTGAATGTGTATGAATGGATGAGTTAATACTGACGGACTCTTTACACAGCGGCCTCTACCTTCAGTGTGCGAATGTGTATGAATGGATGAGTTAATACTGATGGACTCTTTACTCAGCGGCCTCTACCATCAGCGTGCGAATGTGTATGAATGGATGAGTTAACACTGATGGACTCTTTACACAGCGGCCTCTACCATCAGCATGTGAATGTGTATGAATGGATGAGTTAATACTGATGGACTCTTTACTCAGCGGCCTCTACCATCAGCGTGTGAATGTGTATGAATGGATGAGTTAACACTGATGGACTCTTTACACAGCGGCCTCTACCATCAGAGTGTGAATGTGTATGAATGGATGATTAACACTGACGGACTCTTTACACAGCGGCCTCTACCATCAGAGTGTGAATGTGTATGAATGGATGAGTTAATACTGATGGTCTCTTTACTCAGCAGCCCCTACCATCAGCGTGTGAATGTGTATGAATGGATGAGTTAATACTGATGGACTCTTTACTCAGCAGCCTCTACCATCAGGGTGTGAATGTGTATGAATGGATGAGTTAATACTGATGGACTCTTTACTCAGCGGCCTCTACCATCAGGGTGTGAATGTGTATGAATGGATGAGTTAATACTGATGGACTCTTTACTCAGCGGCCTCTACCATCAGCGTGTGAATGTGTATGAATGGATGAGTTAATACTGACGGACTCTTTACACAGCGGCCTCTACCTTCAGTGTGCGAATGTGTATGAATGGATGAGTTAATACTGATGGACTCTTTACTCAGCGGCCTCTACCATCAGCGTGCGAATGTGTATGAATGGATGAGTTAACACTGATGGACTCTTTACACAGCGGCCTCTACCATCAGCATGTGAATGTGTATGAATGGATGAGTTAATACTGATGGACTCTTTACTCAGCGGCCTCTACCATCAGCGTGTGAATGTGTATGAATGGATGAGTTAACACTGATGGACTCTTTACACAGCGGCCTCTACCATCAGAGTGTGAATGTGTATGAATGGATGATTAACACTGACGGACTCTTTACACAGCGGCCTCTACCATCAGAGTGTGAATGTGTATGAATGGATGAGTTAATACTGATGGTCTCTTTACTCAGCAGCCCCTACCATCAGCGTGTGAATGTGTATGAATGGATGAGTTAATACTGATGGACTCTTTACTCAGCAGCCTCTACCATCAGGGTGTGAATGTGTATGAATGGATGAGTTAATACTGACGGACTCTTTACTCAGCAGCCTCTACCATCAGGGTGTGAATGTGTATGAATGGATGAGTTAATACTGATGGACTCTTTACTCAGCAGCCTCTACCATCAGTGTGTGAATGTGTATGAATGGATGAGTTAATACTGACCGACTCTTTACACAGCAGCCTCTACCATCAGTGTGTGAATGTGTATGAATGGATGAGTTAATACTGACGGACTCTTTAAACAGCAGCCTCTACCATCAGTGTGTGAATGTGTAAGTGTGACCTGCGGTGTAAAAGAGCTTTGAGTAATTTAATAAGCGTCAGGGAAGAATTCATGTTTCAAGTGACTGTATCGATAGTTTACTTATGAATGGATTAAGGTTAATGTCTCACTTATGAAGCCTTAGAATATACAACTAAAAATATGTATATATACATATATATATATATATATATATATATATATATTAAAATATGGATGTGTGTTAATATTGTTATTTTTAAAGTTAATATATAACTTCAGCAGTGGTCACTGTTCTTTGTGGTTTATTAACATCATAAACTCTGATAAGAAGTTGACAGTTTCAGGCTGTCACATTGTCAGTGCTCCTGTGAGATGATATGGAAAGCTAGAATGAGTGAGACAACACGGACCTCTCCTCCCTGGAGGAGCCGGTCTGACCGAGCCAGCTGGCAACTTCAGAGGAAAGAGAAATCAAGTATAATTCTCTGGTTGTTTGGAAGTGGTTAAGGCACACCTCCACAAACCTGGCAAGATGGTATCAGATATTGTGAGATTGTTGCAAATGCTTTACCTTCATGTGTGGGTGCACCTTAGCCTGTATCAAACACACAAAGGCCCAATCCCAGTCTCCACCCTAAAGCCTAAGCACTGAACCCTCACAGATGTTAATGACGTGAGGAATGATGTGCCCGAGTCCACAAGGGATCAGGGCACGGTCACACTGGCCATCCGTACCGTGCCCAAGCACGCTTCAACGCTAAAGTGATGGTTTAAAAAATAAGGACTGGACCAAGAGGCAGCCTCCTCGAGTGTTGAAAAATGAAGCCAATCAGAATTGCATAAAGCGTCCACTTGAGGCTTGCTCAAAAAGCCCCTGAAGTCCCACACATCACACGTTGCCTGGAAAAACAAGATGAACAATGACATGAATAAAAGCAAAAAGAGCCAATCTTCAGAATGTTTTTGTTTGTGCTACACTACAGTGGTCATATTAAAAAAAGTTGCTGGAGAGGTGCCAGGTCAGGTCCCGAGTGCTGCTGAGGTGCCCTTGCTCTGGTGCTGTGTAGCCCCCCCACTCTGACATCTCTCCATTAAAGGCATGTCCACAGGTCCTGTTTGTGCATGTGTGTGTATTACAGGCCTGTGTGTGTGAGAAGCATGTCTTGCAATAACAGAGTGCAACACCAGTGCTCATGACAGCTGTTACAGTGCGTTTTTTTGTGTGTTTTTTTTCTGATTTGAAACTACATCAGGCTGCAAATATTTACATATTGATGAAGTGAAAGTGTTTTCTCCTCCATCGTCTTCAGACAGTTGAGTCAAACCGAATCAGCAACCGAGGCAGGGGAATGGATTCTGTGACTTCTTCCTTTGAGTGGTGGCCTTGTTTGGGATCCGATCCATACGATAAAGAAGTAGAAAGTGAGCAGCACAATGATGTTTGGTTGACAATATTCAAATTCTTTAATTTTTAAAGATTATGAGTCCGATAATGATGAGTGCAGCGACCACTCTGACACCGATGAACACCAGTTTCCTCGTCCCTTTATACTTTTGCTTCAGCTTACGCGTAGTCTTTTCAAAAGTTTTACTCTGAAAGAGAAGCACACATAGAGAAAGTCAGATTATTGTGTCGTGTAACTAAACTAAACCATATGAATAAAAGATTATTCACAGCACTTTCAACACCACTTGAACTGCACGTGATGAAATGAAATGCACTTCTGTTGTTTCCTTCCGTTCCATTCTTTAAAGAAGAATATTCTCGATGATCACATCACTGTAGTCTTTCTGGTAGGGGTCGACTGATTGTCCTCCTGGTCGTAATCGGGGGCCGATATCCGGCACTCGGTCGATTATCTGTATCAGCGTTTTATTTTACGATTGCTGATACAATAAATAACTTACAAAGAGCGCTACTTTGGCTCCACGGCAGGTGTGTCTGTTTTCTCTCACCACTCCGTCTCACCTATTGTCCCGCCCACAACACTATCTGATTGACAGGACGTCACAAAGTTTATATCCAATCAAAGTTGAAGCCTCAACGCCACTGACATGCACAGAGACGAGAGTAGCAGGAGGAGAGAACATTTAGGCAAAGTCTTGTGTTGGAATATTTTTAAAGTTATTTTTGGGAACACAGAGTCTCATGATAATCCCCCTCACATCACATTTCCTTGGTTGTTCCTTTATTCTGATAAAAACAGAATCTAGTGCAGCTTCAGGTCTTAAAATGGCTCCAAATTGTTGATGTGTTATCGTGCTCTGAGTGCTGAGCAACTCTCGAGAGCTCCCAGCTACACATCCTTACAAACCATGTGATCACAAAGTGAATCAAACTGTTTAGTCCTCTGTCTGTTTGCTTTTCTACTTCCCTGAGATCTTGGCCACAGCGTTATGTAACACAGGCCAACGGGGCTATGTGGGAATAGGTTGACCTTCTTTTTGACCCCCAGATGGACATTTACCTCGTGGCATGTCCTGGACTCACTCTGTGGTACCCGGAGAGACCAGCTTACTTCATTCATCTTAGCAAACAATAGGAAATACCTCTCTAAAAATAGCCCCATCAAACACAATCAGGATGTAAATTGTACATTTGTTTTCCTCGCCAGCTCCTCCTAAGGTGTATTTTTAGACCTCAATGTGACATTTCCTGTCTGTGAGCCTGCAGAGAGGGAGTCTGTAAACCATAAACTCCAGTCATTCCCCCGACCTTCACAAAGTCCACAGAGAAACTAAAGTGCTGTGTTGTCTTTCTTTCACCTGAACAGCTTCTCTGACACACTCTTACCTTTTCCAGCAGCTCGTCAGCTCTGTCCTCCAGGTCGTTCAGTTTGTCACCTCTCTCATCGGCCTTGTTCATGTTGTCCAACATGATGCCCTTCACCTCCTCCACGTCGTCCTGGGTTAAACAGAGTTAAACACACAGTATGTACATTCCACCACCAGGGGGCTCTCAATCAAAAATAACAAAAGATGACATTGAGGCTGGTGGGGAATCATGGGAGTGATTCTCTCTGCTACTCCTCCACCCCGATGAAATGAACTCTGAGTTGACCGTTGTCAAGACAAACCGACCTGAGGAAGAGAATATGTTTTCCCGACGAGCTAATATATCTGAGTATAATTCACATGATGTTTTTATCACAGCAGCAAATACAGTAACAGTACGGCAGCTTTCAGAAGCAGCTCACGCTTCCTTATACAGCGGCCATTTATTCTAAAACGTCAGCAACATGCTCATCTCAAATCTAGTTGTTCAGACATGTGCACGATTTAAAGGTCACATATTATACAAAATACTCTCCACCATGTTTCTATACTCTAACATGTGTCTCTAGTCTGTCTACAAACCCCCCCCCAATGATGAGAAAAGTCCATCCTCTCCTCTTTTACCTGCTCCACTTTTCAGAAAATGTGTGCTCAAACAGGCCGTTTGGAGATTTTCCCTTCATGACATCACAAAGGGCAGTAGCCCCTCCCCCAGGTGGGTGACACTCCCACAGCTAGGTGTTTGTTCTACCCTCTGAGTCTGCCTTCTCACCGTAAACAATAGGACATGGAGCGAGAAAGACCGAGACACCCAAGCCCTTCCAGAGAGGGGGCGTGGTCAGACACAGCTCATTTACATATTTAAAGGTACAGACACAGAAACAGCCTGTTCTGAGTAAGGCTGAAATAGAGGGGTTTATAGACATGATCAAATACAGGATCAGAGTTGATCTAGAATAAGAAACAAAATAAGAGCAGCTGAGCAGTGCCACAAAATGTTTAAGTGTCTGTAAAAAATGTATTGGGGTGTTTCAAAGAAATAAAAACAAAGGTGTATGCCTACAGTTATTGAAACATTTGTGTAATTTAAGTATTATGTAAGCAAATATTCCATTGATACAAAAAATGTATGTGTGGGGATCAATCAGCCGGTGTGAAATGTAAAATGACCGATGTTATAAAGGCAGGATGTGGCGCAGGGGAGAGGGAGGAGAATCAGTGAGCCGAGGGGAAAATGACAGAAAGGTGTAGCGCCAGGAAAAACTTTTCTGCAGCTGCGATAAAAATCATAGTCTGTGTGGTGTAAAAGTATTTTATAGAAGGAAAACAGCGCTGCATGTCTGTGTGTGTTTGGTCAAAAGGACTAAAAACAAAATCCCTTCCGCGTATCCGAGCACGAGTGAGGTGTGGTCGGGCTGGAACAATGGAACGGAGTATTCATTTTGCCTGGATTTTGGTGAGATCGTCTATTTTTAGGGCCCGAGAAATTTATGTATTATAGTGTGTCCGTACAAGTGCGATGCAAAATGACTCAACAGCGCCTACCTACATGTTTCTGTACATGTTGAAAATGCAGAGAAAGTCAGTGGAAGTCATCATCTAATGTGAACAGGAAGTCCACTATGATTTTTTGAATGTCAAAAAACACCATATTTTCTCAGTTTAAAGGGTACCTGTTTGAAAGCATCCGCCCGAGAGCGTTTATCTGATCAATTCAAGTTTGGTGTCAAATGAAAGTAGACAAGTTGAAGAATAAAAGTTGTGCTCAAATCAAGAGGTCTCGAAATATAAAATATAAATATAAATATAAAAATCGAGATGTGGCCGTGGCATGATGTCAAAGTTTGATGTTGTTTTTGACGCGATGAAAATGCTTATAACTCTACTATGCAGTGTTCAATCATTACCAAAAATTTCATGCATGACACATCAATGAATTTTTTTAGTTTTTAATCAGTCACAGTTGACTGATTAAAAACACACTGTTGACAACAGGAAGTTACTACTTCTGAGCACTATTTTATTTGCATTAGCCATTGCTACACAGTTGTTTATATCTCCCTCAAAATCACTCTTGACCATCCAAAGGCCTTTCGAAGCTCAAAGGCCTGCGCCAAAAGCTGTTCCCTTACGGACGCGTTGTTAATTGTTATTTGAGGGGCTTAAAATTGCTAAACATGGTCATATACACACAACACTTCATACACGAACGAACTAGTCCGAGGGCGTTCATCCGATCATTGCAAACTCTGTGTCAATGTGTTCTACACATGTTGAAGATATCAGCTTGTGCTCTACACGATTGTACATAAAAGGGCGTGGCCAAGGCATAGCGTCAGACTTTGATGTCTCAGCGCGCCCCTTTTAATCTTTCCAAAAGGCCTCCCCATAGGTTTTTTTTCACCTACATGCATGACATTTTTTATGTATATCAACCATGTCAGGACCTACAAAAAATCCTCTTGCAACCATAGTCAGAACCCAACAGGAAGTCCGCCACAATTTCTTTAATTGTTACATAATGGTCCAAATTTTGCGTTTCACAGACTCCCTATTTGAACATACTTCCCCAAGCACACATTCATCCGATCATCGCCAACTCAGTGTCAGTGTGTTCTAGACATGTTGAAGATCTAAAGTTGTGTGAAACCAAGATGTTAAATAAAAGGGTGTGGCTGTGGCATACTGTCAAACTTTGACATTTTTTTCTGCATATTAACCATGTCAGGACCTATATAAAATGTCACGGTGCCCATTGTCAAAACCCAACAGGAAAACCGCCATAATTTTTTTAATGTGTGGATAATGGCCCAATTTTGCATTTTCAGGCTTCCTATCTGAACGTTCTTCCCAGAGGCCCTGTTCATCCAATCATCACCAACTCAGTCTCAGTGTGTTCTAGACATGTTGAAGATCTAAAGTTGTGCGAAACCAAGATATTAAATAAAAGGGCGTGGCCGCAGCATACTGTCAAACTTTGATGTCTAGGTGCACCACTATGTATTTTTTCCAAAACACCTCCCCATAGAGGTTTTTTCACCTACATCCATTAATTGTTTTCAGCATATTAACCATGTCAGGACCTACATAAAATGCTATGGCACCAATTGTCAAAACCTAACAGGAATCTCGCCATAATTTTTTGAATTTCTAAATAATGGCCCAATTTTGCATTTCACAGGCTGTTTATTTTGACATAGTTTTTTGAGGCCCTATACAACTGATCATCTCCAGAGTGGGTCAGTGTATTCTAGACATGTTGATGATATAAAGATTCGATATACACGATTCTACATAAAAGGGCCTTGGAGTACCGTTAAACTTTGATGTCTGGGTGCTCCCCCGTGAAATTTTCCAAAAGGCCTCCCCATAGAAGATTTTTTCACCTACATGCATGACATGTTTTTATGCATATCAACCATGTCAGGATCTACAAAAAAATCCTCTTACACCCGTAGTCAAAACCCAACAGGAATTCTGCCATAATTTTTGTTTTAAAAATTATAAATTTAAAGAAAAGGTAACAAATATATCAATAAAAAATATAAATCTCTATATTTGCTTTGTAGTAATGAATTACTATTACCAAAACATGCATTTCTGATAACATTCTATCAAAATATTTACTACAAAGGGTATTTTAAATATTAAATCAAAAGACATTCTGTCCAAAGCACTAAAATTAAGGGAATGCTGCCATTTTGTGGTGACTAGAGAGGCTGATTTCAGTAAACGAGCCCAGGAATATCCTTGCGACATTTTTTGAGAGACATTAAACAGAAAAACTTAAAGCAGTTACTTTAAAATGACAGATAAACCTCCAGAGGAAGCTAAATAAAACTTTAAGCCTCTGAGGAAATATTTTGACTGAGCTCAGTATTTATCACGAACGGCTGTTTTACTCAATACAATACAATTTTACCTTATGAACCTGGGCTTTGTGTGTAACAGCTGACCCCTTTAAGCATATAGAACAATATTTTAGATTATAAATAATCAGTATGTCCACAGATCTAAATAATCAATAATAAGCTGATGTGTTATATTCATTAATTCGCCTAGCACACTCACTTAGAGCATGCTACATGCTATGGTTTGTGAAAAAATAAGTACAGCTATACAGAAATAAAAGTAGCCTATAGCCAGTACAGATGGGGAAAAAAAAAATCAATATTTTGTGTGGCCATGTTATATTGTGTCATGGCTGTCAAATTTGCTTGTTTAATTTTTATTGCTGAAGAGGTTGCAAAATTACATTTTGAAGAAGTTGTATTATTAACAATTACTTAAATTGTGCAATCTTTCATACATGTTTTTGTCCAATTAACTTCCATTACAGTGAAATAACAGTTCAGTTTGAGAGCTGCATGTAACCTTTTACCAGAATTACCTCTGCTTGGAAGTGATGTGCTCTCTAGAAGTTTGTCTGATAGTGCTGTAGCTAGATTTAAAGAAGCAAGTATCGTGTTTCAACCCAGTTGGAAACTCTTATGATAGCTTTAGTCCCTCTCAGCTAGATCAGTTTGTTGATAGTGCAGTGGATTCGCTGAGAGTTACTCTTGATTCGATTGCTCCCCTGGAACGGAGGGTTGTCAAGCGGCGGAGAGTGGCTCCATGGTTCAACTCAGAAACCCGTACTCTGAAACAATCGTTGCGGAATTTTGAAAGAATATGGCGCTCGACCAAAACGGTAGATTCTCGTTTTTTCTGGCAGGATAGTCATAGAAGATATATGAAGGCTCTACGTCACGCCCGAGCTGCCTACTACTCCTCTCTAATCGAGGAAAACAAAGGCAATCCTAGATACCTTTTTCAGCACTGTAGCCAGGCTGACAGAGAGTCATGGCTCCATTGAGCCTTGTATTCCTCTAGCCCTCAGCAGTAATGATTTCCTTAGCTTTTTCAACAACAAAGTTCTAGACATCAGAGACAAAATTGGTAACCTCCTGCCCTTACCTGGTGCAGATACGTCTGATTCGGCAGAGACAGTTCCAGGACCAGATATTAGTCTCGACTGTTTTTCTCCAATCGACCTTTCAGAGCTATATTCCATTTTTTCTGCGTCAAAACCGTCAACCTGTATTTTAGACCCAATCCCAACCAAGCTGTTTAAGGAAGTCTTTCCCTTAGTTAGCAACTCTATATTAGATATGATCAATTTGTCTATACTGACAGGCAACGTACCACAGGCATTTAAAGTAGCGGTAATCAAACCTCTACTTAAAAAGCCTACTCTAGATTCAGGAACTCTAGCTAACTACAGGCCTATATCCAACCTTCCTTTTATCTCGAAGATCCTGGAGAAGGTGGTAGCTAATCAGCTGTGTGACTTTCTCCATGACAACAGTTTATTTGAAGAGTTCCAGTCAGGATTTAGAGTCCACCATAGCACTGAGACTGCATTAGTTAAAGTTACAAATGACCTACTGCTAGCTTCAGACAGGGGACTTCTCTCTGTGCTCGTCTTGTTGGATCTTAGTGCTGCTTTTGACACCATTGACCATCAGATCCTCTTGTACAGACTGGAACATTTGCTTGGAATTGCAGGGACTGCTTTAAGTTGGTTTGAATCCTACTTATCAGACCGATCTCAGTTTGTACACACGTTAATGATGAGTCCTCTATGCACACTAAAGTTTGCCATGGAGTCCCACAAGGTTCAGTGCTTGGACCAATTCTCTTTACATTATATATGCTTCCTCTGGGAAATATTATGAGGAAACACTCCATACAGTTTTATTGTTATGCAGAAGATACTCAGCTTTATGTATCAATGAAGCCCGATGGTACCAGTCAGTTATGTCAGCTAGAAACGTGCCTTAAGGACGTTAGGACCTGGATGACCAGAAATTTTTTGCTACTTAACTCAGACAAGACTGAAGTTATTGTGCTAGGCCCTAAGAACCTCAGAGAGACTTTTTCTAGTGATTTGACTGTCCTTAATGACATCAGCCTGGCATCTAGCACCACTGTTAAGAATCTAGGAGTTCTATTTGATCAAGATATGTCTTTTAGCTCTCACATCAGTCAAGTTTCAAGAACAGCCTACTTTCACCTTCGTAATATATCCAAGATCAGGAATATCCTGTCGCAAAGTGATGCAGAAAAACTAGTTCATGCATTTGTTACCTCCAGACTGGATTATTGTAACTCTCTTTTGTCAGGGTGCTCTGGCAAGTCTCTAAAGACTCTTCAACTGGTCCAGAATGCTCCAGCTCGTGTACTAACCAGAACCAGGAAATGGGACCACATCACTCCTATGTTGGCTTCTCTGCACTGGCTCCCTATACAGTCTAGAATAGAATTCAAGATCCTTCTTCTCACCTACAAAGCTCTAAATGGCCAGGCACCATCTTACCTGAAGGAGCTACTAGTGCCGTACTGTCCCTCGAGAGTGTTGCGGTCCCGGAGTGCAGGCCTGCTGGTGGTACCTACAGTCTCTAAGTGTACTATGGGGGGTAAACCCTTCAGTTATCGGGCTCCTCTCCTCTGGAACCTTCCAGCCGGGGTCCGGGAGGCAGACACAGTCTGTATTTTTAAGAATAGACTTAAAACTTTCCTTTTTGATAAATCTTATAGTTAGGGCTGGTGCTGGTGTAGACCAGCTCTTAGTTATGCTGCTATAGGCTTAGACTACCGGGGGAACTGGCACCCTGAGCTCCTCTCTCTCTCTCTCTCTCTCTCTCTCTCTCTCTCTCTCTGTGCATATACAGTACATCATAGTACTGCATGTATCTATCTGTAAATCTCAGTCACTAACCACCTACTTTCCTGGGAGCTCTTGAGCTCTCCTAGGCTCCTCAAGATCGTCGGTTGACGGCTTGCCAGAACAACCCCCACCCCACCGGATCGTGGTTTGGCGGCCTGCCAGAACAACCCATCTCTCCCCCTATCCCTTTCCAAGCCCGGCGCAGTCTAGGCCTGTGAAGACTGTTTCGTCATGAGCCGGGGATCCGGCCGAAGATTTCTGCCTTTTAATAAGGCAGTTTTTTCTTACCACTGTAACTTTTGCTGCTTTGCTAAAGTGCTCATGATGGATAGGCCGGATCTTTGTAACATAGCAATAAGTAAGGTCTTTTACCTGCTTTTTGTAACATAACAATGAGTAAGGTCTTTTTACCTGCTCTTTTGTAATGTTAACAGACAATGAGTAAGGTATTTTACCTGCTTCTTGTAAAGTGTCTCGAGATAACACTTGTTATGAGTTGACGCTATACAAATAAAAATTGATTGAATTGATTGATTTTACAGGGTTTGACTTTCATCAGTGTTGGTCATTCTCAGAGGCTTGACTCCTATTGTGTACAAATTAAAAGACTGAAATGAGTAGACTGACAACGATTTATTTCACCCGAAAAACTCTTCATTTATTTAATTATGTTGACATAGAGAAATAAATTCTTAGCATCTTGCAAAATGTGTACAATTGCAATAATATCGAATCCTCAAACTGAAGTATTGTGATAATATCCTGTCGTGGGGCCTCTGGTGATATACCCCTAATAGCCAGTATGTAAGTACAGAACATGAAGAAGCAATGAAAGGAGACAATGATGAGTAAAGTCTGATGGCAATGGATGAAAACATAAGACCACCACAAATGCTGATGATGATGGGTGATGTGGTGATTGAATGAACTGTTGATTTGCCATAGCCATGCCATGTCATGTATAAAAAGTCTACTGGAGTATGTTGCGAACATTGAATGATCCAAGTCTCAAGAAGAATAATCTTTTCCATCCTTCTTGAAGAGAGAGTCTGTGTTACATGACCAGGTCCACGTCAGCTTGGAATCAACAGCATGGATACATTGGAACCGACGACGACAACAGGCACAAATCGATCTGCTGGCCTCCTCCTTGGCTACATCTCGCTACTGCTGTGTTCCCGCGGTCGCAACACACCCTGACATGCACGAAGTGCGAGGGCCCTTCATCACTGCTTGCGGTTTTAATTTAAAGATGATCTTTATCCCATTAAAATAATGCTGAGCAGCACATTGTCCCATGCCCTTAAACGCCACATAGAACAGAGCGCTCTAGAGATATCACATTAAACACAGAGCTAGGTTACATGGAAGGAAAACTATGAGATGGACATAGTAGAGCTGATCGTGCCCTGGAACGGTCGCTGAGGGAGGAGGTCTTCATACGCAAAAGCCTCACATACTCTGAACTAGCAGCGATGCTGAGAAAGGTGGCTGGAAAGAAAGGGTCTGCCCTGTTGAGGTCAGCTGCAGCAGCTTTGTGGGCAGATCAACCACCAGGCTTCTGAATTGATTGAAGGGCATGGGGGTTCAGGCCCTCAGGGCGAGTAGAGGGAGGTAAAGCAGATGGGGGCAGACCTGGTACACCAGATGAGCCCTCTGGAGGTGTTGTGGGCCTATCGTCGAAAACACCTGTGAAGGGGTTTCGACGACATCCCCACTCACAACATCTCAGGATATAATGCAGGTTAGGATTGTATCACCTATAGTCCTAAGATTGAACTAATGTTTTGCTTCAAGTGTTTGGTCAGACGTGTTTGTGTTTCTTCAATGAAGGGTTGACTGATGACCTCCATTCTGACATGATTTTATATATTTACCATTGTAAAGAAAATAATTTGTCTAAGAGGATGGGACCAGGGCCTCCCCACCAACACAGAACTATAAAAAAACAAAACTCAGAATTACATGTTATACGACCAACCTTTGTTGTTATCAAAGCAAAACAGGAAGCAGCCTCGCCTTGTAACTGCCTCTCTTTAAAGCCGGTTATGTGGTTAAAGAAGCTGCATCATAAAATGTGTGTCACTTGTTTTCTGTTCCATGTCAGTGTAGGCCCACAGTGTGGTGAGTATATAAAAAAGAATACAATGTTAAAGGCTACATTTCGTATAGCAGTCTGAGCTAAGTAACCATTACTATTAGATTGTATAGAACAGTACTGTTGGGCTTTGTGGTGTTATGGTCTATCAAGAAATGAATATTTTAGGTGTACTGCTGTACCTTATGTAGTGGTGTGTCGCAGCGAATCCACCGCACTATAAACAAACTGATCCAGCTGAGAGGGACTAAAGTTATTTGGGGTGACACATCAGGCATGTGGCTGTAGGAGCCAGGGATTGAACCCCCGACGACGACTCTACCAACTGAGCCACAGCTGTCGAATTTATTTATTTATTTTTCCTTTTATTAGTGAAATAACAAAACAAGTGAAACAGTGACACAAAGGACAAAACAGGGAGGACAATTTTACATATAGACAGTCAATTGCCAGAGCAAAGGACAACCCAAGAACTTGAGAGATCTGACTCAGAATGAAAGCAAGTAAACACACGAATACATAGCCTAATGACACATAACAGGTTAAACAGTCCAGCTCCCCACACACAAGCGTAACCATCCATCCACACACCCACACCCACACACACACACACACACACACACACACACACACACACGCACACCCCCACACGCACACACACACACTTTCAATACATATATATGCATATAGAAGATAATGAGACACAGATGCAATAATCACCAGTCCCTTCGGACGTACTGTACACACGATTATAAGGCAAAACAACAGTTGCCACCCACAACTTAGGCCACAGAATGCAACCATGAAGAAAAAAATATTATTAATATTATTATTCTTTTTTTTCCCCCCAACTCTAGCCGTCGAATTTCATTCATGGAGAGGAAAGCTGATAGCGTAAAAACAACAACCACTCACCATGTTGGATGTTCCCCAAATTTAAGATCAAAACCCTTTACAAACATTAAAGAGGACATATTATCCCCCTCTTCCACCTTTTCAAACAGCCCCCTGTGGTCTAAATGAAACATCTGTGCTGTGCTTTGGTCAAAATATAACATGAATCAAGCACCAGAGGAGGTTTGTGACCCTGTATAAACCAGCTCTCTCAGAACGCTCCGTTTTGGTGTGTGTGTCTCTTTAAATGTAATGACCCCCCCTGAGTTTTCCCCGTAGACATCACTCCTCTGTAGAGAGAATAAAAATGGCGGACCTGTGTAAAAGTTTTGTTCTAGGCTGGGGGTGGAGTCCATGGGTGGAGATACCAGGGGAGGGGAGTGGAATATTTTACCAGAATTCCACTGTGACATCACAAGGAGAGCACATTTGAAACTGAGCATTTTTCTCTGTGTTGTAAGACTTATGCAGACCTCAAACAAAGGACTGGATGGATTTATTTCACATTTTGAGGGTCAGTAGACACAAATATATGTTCAGAAACACTGTAGAAGTGGACTTTTCATAATATGTCCCCTTTAATTAATAAAAAGCAAAGTGGCAACCAGATAACTTTAAGACTCTCTGCTTTTCAATGTTTATCAATTATTTTCAGAGGAATTGTAAAGTACAGAAGCCTTTTGTATAAAACTCTCGAGGTGAACCTCTGGTTATATTCTGAACTCTTTTATATAATTTGTTGTCTGTACATCGTTGTGTTTTTAGTATATGTACAAGTTGCTCCACACTAATTGCCCTAAGAGGGATTAATTAAGTAATTTGAGTTGAATTGAAGATTAGCCATTTGACTCTGCACCTTACTGTGTAGATCGGGATACGACTTACAAAATGTTTTCAGAGACTTAACACCTGAGGTCAAGTTGATGAAAGTTTTAACTAATTTGATTTGCAGAGTTGTGCCATAGAAAACTGACTGTGACGTACAAAAATGAACACTTAATTGAATCAACCATATGTCACAACATTAGGTGCTGGAAAGAGAAAAATAGGACTCAGAGGCAGACAGCAGGCAAGCAAAGCAACTTCAGGATTTATTGTTCTGTTGAATCTTCAGTCAGGTTTAGGATGGTAGGAGATGAATGTCTGAGGCCATCTAGTGGACAGACAGAGGATAGCATGAGGTGCAGGTCAGGAGGGAGGCCAACCAAGGAGAGCAGTTAAGGAGGGAGACCGGGAGGTTTTAAGCCTTGCCATCAAAGGAGAAACAGGGGCAGGTACTGACCAGGCCACAGGGATCCAGGAGTGGCCAGGACCTGCTTCAAAGGATTTGGGGCACAGGGTGGCTGAGGCTCTGTGGAGCAAAAGAGCCAGGTCACTGGGAACCACAGGGGCTGAGTCTTTTGGAAGCTGGGAGACTGGCACACAGGCTGATGAGGCTACGAAGACTTCAGTTTGCTGGACAGCTAAGACTCCAGGAAGCTGGATGGTGAAGACAGAAAAGGGCGAGGCGAGCCATGGTGGCCACTTTTTTTCCTCAGGCCTCCATGGCTACCAGGAAAAATGGCCAAGCGAGTCCTGGTCCATTGAGACTGATTAACCATTGCAGTGCTCCTCACTTCCTGGTGAGCCTTATGAAAAAAAAAAAAAAGTTTTTCAGTCAAAACTTTCTAAAGGTTCTGCTGGGTCCATAATGTGGTTGGTTCATTCTGTCACCATGTGGGATTAAGAAGATACTGGACCCAAGTGCAGACAAAATAATTTACTCAACAAAATGTCAAAAGACAAAAACAAAGTCTCACTTTTTCTAAGTTTGAAACAAAGTACATCAAAAGTTCAACTTAAAATCCAACAGGAGAAAAACAAGAGCCACGAGGAAATCAAATCACAGGAAGGTGAGACATTTGAAGTGAAGGGAAGAAACTCAGGAGGCACTCAAACATAGGTGAGACGAACAAGACACAAGTTAGAACAAATGAGGGCAATCAAAAAACAAGGGGGAAGTAACTCTTGAAATGACACACAGGGGCAAGAACTACAAAATAAAACAGGAAACACTAAAAAGTTAGCTTAGCAACAAAAAGAAGGAATAAACAAACTAAACAAAGGTCAAATCAGTCAGTAGAATCTATACTGTAGTGGATCTTTGACTATATATATTAACAATTACTTAAAATACCACCATATATACCCTCTTTATTAAACTGGTCTCTCTACTTAACAGGTGGGCTAGCCCAAGACTTCCCAAACTTTCCGGCTAGCGACCACTCTACCAACTGAGTCACAGGTCGTCGCTCAACCTGAAGGTCATGGGTTCGATCCCCAGTTGCTGCAGCCACATGTCAGATGTGTCCTTGGACACTTAGACTTAGATAAATTCATTTATCCCAGAGGGTCATTGGGTTCTTCAGTCCACCTAGACCATTCATTCATTTAGAGACAAACAACAGAAGGAGGTAATCAGAGACAACAAACAAATCAGAACTTGACAAAGATGAGCACTGGCACGCTGATACCCTCGTGTGGTCTCTTTGGGTAATGACACCCACAAGAAATAAATACGTCAATAAATAACCAAGACATTCAAGGATGCACCGCCGTCACATGGACTACATTCAAGGGATGTGCGTACACTTAACCCCAAGTTTCTCCCGTTGCTTCGTAGAATGTGTATGAACTGATGGATGGATAATGAATAATATAACATTGGACTGCTACTGGTGTGTCTGTGTGTGTACATCAAACACACTGAATACTCAGCATAGTTTTTAAGACTGTTTGATTAAACATTTCCCCGCCCTGTGGGTTTGGTGCTTGGCGGGTGTTAATGTCTGCCACTGCTGATACGTTGTATGATTTAATCTTTGACCACATAAAGTGGTAAACTCAAGTCAAACTTTGTCCTTTTACTCGTGCCTCTCTGTTGTTTGTTGGTTATGAGACCTTTGTGACGTCTTATCAGACAATGCAGCGTTTATTTCTTCTTCTAACATGTCATCACCAGCGTCTCTCTCTGAACGCTGTCACATGTTCCCTCCAACAATCATCAGCCTGACATGGTGGAGGGTTCAAGTCCCTGTGAGCTGCTGTCCCTCCTCTAATGAATCTGTTCAAACGCTTAAAGTGTTCAATAAGGGACACGTGATGTTCATCAGGTCGTTAACCTACAATCATTAACCCCGTGTTCTCCAGAGCTCGTTGGATCTCTGAATCTAACTCCTCTCCGACCTGACGGACGAGTCAGAGACGACACTGATCCACTGGATCTGAAAGGTTCAGGTCGCAGGTTTAGACTGGACTTAAAGAAACACCTGAAATAATCAGAATAACTTTATAATGACTGACAGAGACAAACTCCTCCTCTCAGGAGAGACACTCCTCCATGATGACTTTTACAAAATCAATAAAACACAACACCAGTCATAAAGACGGATTCAGATCAAGAAACTTTATTAATGATTACAGGAACAGGATTCACACTAACCACATATTTAAACTCTTTGTTGTTCTAAAGAACGTAAAGCGTTCTTCAGAGGAGGTTTCATCCTCTGAACATGAAGATGGTAAAGAAATATGAACAGTCTTCAGGTCTTATATTTGACATTTCAAACATGATAACAACTTTTACAGAATGAAGCTCCAGAAAGACTGTCAGAACAGGTGATAAGGACAGTTATACGTGTCACGTTCAGGGGAAAAACAAGGAACTGGACCCACGTGCAGAATTAACTAAATATATTCAATAAACAAAAAGGCCAAAGGCTAAACAAAAACGTACTTCCAGAAGTCCAACCAAAAAAACCACAGGGACCAAAAACAGGGAGCCAAACTGGAGCACGAGCAAAAACTGACATATACCAACAACAACATACAATGAACTGACACAGAAGTCAAGAAAACAGAGACTAAATAGACACAGGGGTAATCAACCACAGGTGAGACTAATGAAACAGGTGAAGACAATGAGGGCAATCACACTGGAGGGAAACACACAGAGGAAGGAATGGACACAACACTGAGGACAACTACAAAATAAAATACATGAAACACTGAAGACACACAGAACTCAAGAATGAAACATTACCAAGAAAACACACCAGGACAAAGAAACACAGGTATAGGAAATACAAAATAAAAACACTAGAAACTAAGCTAGGAAACAAGCTGAAAATACAAACTACATAAGACCAAATCATGACAAAACATTGTTTTTAAGAGAGAGCCTCATAGTTTAATTATTTCAAACTGATTGTATTTAATGAATTCATGTTTAAAATAACTTCAATGAAACATGAACTGAGAAAAAGACAAGCTTTTTATGGCTCATTAATTATTCATTATTAATCGATCATTGATTGTTAAGGTGTTCAAATATCGGTTAAGAAAAATGAGTGAAATTTGATTCTAATCATCAAGATGTTTTTTTTAAATCTACAGTCACAGAGATTCAGTGGTTAAGTCCTCAGTGGGAGTTCTTCTCTCAGTTCTGATGCATGCAAACCGTTTCTCAGTGAAAGTGTGTGTTGATGTCAGACTCGCTGTGATCCTCTGCAGCCTCTTCTTCACTCAGAGAACAGTGACAGACTCTACCCCCCCCCCCTTTTTCAGGAATGAGACGTCTTCAGCTCTCAGCTCGTCCTC